>NW_023496050.1:1300000-1375000 GCF_904425465.1 Colossoma macropomum
CGTGATTTGATAAGTAAGCCTAGTCTATTTGAGTATACTTAACAACTAAAACACTCCAGTATTTCTTAGCCCAGTAGGTAAAGGGAAGATTATGTAGATTAGATTTTTTTGCTAAACTGTTCTTTTGTAATTGGAACCTAAACTGAATATTCTCTCTCTCTCTCTCTCTCTCTCTCTCTCTCTCTCTCTCTCTCTCTCTCTCTCTCTCTCTCTCTCTGCAGCGTGGCCAGTGGGTATCTGTATGTGACGATTATCTATAATGTCTCAGTCAGTCTGTCTCTGTATGCCTTGTTCCTCTTCTATTTTGCCACAAGGGAGTTGTTGGTGCCCTATAGCCCTGTGCTCAAATTCTTTATGGTCAAATCCGTCATCTTCCTTTCCTTCTGGCAGGGTGAGTAGCCCTCACTCACTCTACACCCTACACTCATTTACCCATCTACTTATCCTAGCATCTGCATCAACCCAGCTGCACTCTACAGTCCCAGCTCCCTACAGCCTACACCAAACAACTGACATCCTATTGCTTAGCACAACCTTCACCTTGCAGCCTTCTACATACACCAGGGCTGTCAAACTGGGTTCACTGGGCCAGACTTCTGCAGAGATTAGCATTTCTCCTTTTCTAGCAATTTGGGTTCAACTCATTAAAGCCTTGCTAATTAGGCAATGAATGGAATCTGGTGTGTTTAATGAAGAGAAGCGCATGACACTGCAGAGCTGTGGCCTGAGATGAACCCAGTTTGACACCTCTAGTCTACACCATAGGTATTCTGACTTTCGGCAAAGAAATTGCAGAGGGATAAAATTTAGGGGTAGAAAGGAATAGAGAAAAAATAAATATTGAATTGACAATAATAAGACTTTTATTTTTGTGATTTGTAATTTCTTTTTTCCACAGTCTAGAATATGTTTGGTCTACACCCTACACTCATTTCCCCAACAACTTACACCCTACACCTCAGTCCTAGTCCTGGAGATCTACTGCGCTGGAGAGTTTAGTTCCAACACTCTTTGCTCTAATATTTAGATGGCCATGAAGGCCTACGTTACCTGGATCAGGTGTGTTTGCTTAGGGTTGAAGATAAACTCTGTAGAATGGTAAATCGCCAGGACCAGGATGCTGCAACACCCTACACTCCACACCTACCCCACACTCTACACATAAGCTTATTTAGCCAGCACCCTAGTCTACCAGTCTGCACCCCACATTTTACTGTTCTTTTACTGTTGACACCCTGCAATCTACGCCAAAGACCCTAGAGATTACACCCTACAATGTCCACCCTACAGTCAACACCAAACACCCTACTGTCAACACCATACAGCAGGGGTCTTCAACCCTATAGTCTACAAGCTTAGTTATTGAGTGAGCCTTACTACTCAGTAACTATGCTTGCTCACCCCTCTGTCTCATTCTCTTTCCCCCTTTCTCTCTTTCAGGTATGCTGCTGGCTATCCTGGAGAAGTGTGGTGCGATCCCAAAAATTGATTCTCCTGATGTGAGTGTGGGAGAGGGGACAGTTGCTGCTGGTTACCAGAACTTCATTATCTGCATTGAGATGTTTTTTGCCGCTGTGGCACTCAGACATGCCTTCACGTACAAGGTCTACATGGACAAAAGACTGGACTCCTATGGTGAGCGAGATAATTAGCAAACATGCTAACACAGCTAACAGTTGTTATCTAAACATTATGTTCAGTAGGTTCTTTCAGGTATTTGGTAGGTTCTTTTAATGAACTACTTTCAAAGACCAGACACACAGTTTTATGTACGTGGTATCTGTGGGCTGGAGTTCAGTCACAATTTTCAGGGCCCCTTTTTCTGTAATTGCCCATTTTCTGCTCAAATGACTTTTTACTTAAGTTTCTGTGCTGTTCACACTTTGAATAATCTCTGTTCTTTACTGACCTGCGCTCTCCCTCTTTTCCCCTTCCATTCCCTCTCTCTTCCTCTCTTATGAATTTGTAAATTATCCAATTTTGACCTTTAATTTCCATATTATTTTTTGTTTTGAAACCCTCTCCTCTTCTGTATGTGTATATATTATTTCCCCTCTCTTCTCTCTGTGCTGCACTATAAGGATCCTTCCCTGATTATGGACAGTACGGTAGGTTTCTCAGAGCTGCCTCTTTTGTCTCAGAACCCTCACCCCACTGACTGTCTCTGTGTTCCCTCTCTGCAACCTTTTCTTTCACCAAAGGACAAACACTCTTTTTATTTTAATTTCCTTTTTTAATTGTATTCTCCATCATCTCCATTGTTTTTGGTGGAATGTTATGTTTATTTTGTTGTGAGTAGGGATGCATCGATGCCAATACCTTGTGAAAAATTCAGAGATACCCACATTCTGATACCAGCTGATACCGTGTGACGTAAGCCAAGCGTCTACTGTCAGCAGTGAGCGTTTCACGTAGCATGCATGGGGCATTTATGTAGAGTGTGAGTATATAAATCATAGATTTTGTTCGTACATAATGGTCTATTCACACGTTCAGTGTGAGTCACCTAAAAAAACAAGAATTCTAAAATCGCACGGTGCATGTCTGGATTTAGAGGACGTGCAACTACTGCTCAGCCAGCCAAACAAAATACTTCAGACACTCAGATTAGCTTAGGATGTGATTCCTGCTGTCACTGTGCTACAGAGACTGATGTTGAAAGAGACAGATCTAGGTTCAGCACTATGAAACGTGATTTGGCTTACAGCTGTACAGAAGCGTTTTTCTGATGTGCAGTAAAACACTCTTTTCCACTGCAGCTGACCTGAGGTAACTATCATAACATCGATATCTAATTCTCATAACTGTTAAGTGACATTGCACTCATTTACACTACAGTTGCGCAGTGTGGTATTGCACTCAGTGTCAGCGAGTACTAAAAAATATGTACTTGTACTTGGTCTCAAAAAAATGGTATCGATGCATCCCTAGTTGTGAACACCATGTCTTCATTCATCTGCAGGTGTTTTAATTAAATCTTATTTGAGATTTAAACAGATTAAACTGTTAAAACTGTTTTAATCAGCTTTACAATTTTGTAAATAGAAACATTTTCTGAACTTTAAATTTTAAATGCTTATGCTATTTATTTTTAAAATGGCTATTTGTTATTTTTAGAATTTAAATAGCATGAATAGCTTATAGTTTTTATCAGTGGTGTCAAAGCGTTAGCATTTTAATGCAAAAAATCATTAATGCCACATAACATTGTTACTACATTTTCCTAGTTTGACCATTTGAACCATTCATAGTTCCAGCCTGAAGCCCACCTGCTTGCACACTATTGCTGAGACTGTAGCCCTCTCATTCAAATACAGCTATTAAATGGCTATTCCATTAAGTTCCAGAAAGTTATTTCCAGCTGCTGCCTTAGTGAATCTTAAGTGAATTTTCAGCCTTAAGTATCATTTACAAGCAAATACTGGACAAAGATTGTGGGATAACTATCGATAAATCAACAGATGGCAAACTAACAAAAGTAACAGCAAAGTGGAAAAAACTACAGCTCCCCTAAAACGAAGATGTAACGTAGTGTTATAAGAGCAAGAGGCTACAGCCACAGAAGAGCTACTGTTGATGCTGGTGATGAAAATTGGAAACTGTGTTCATCTTAGTTTACGGTTTACTCTGCGTTCATGTGATTTTCAAACTCAGGTTTATGTGAACTTTAGGGTCAAATTAGAGAAAAAAAAGACATTGCTATTAAGTACACAAACTAATGCAATTAATCAAAATTAATTCTTTAATCATTTGACCTAATTTTTATATAATTTTAGTTTTGAGTGGCTACTCATTTTATTATTAGCTTTAACAGTTATCTTGAACAGTCATTCACTTAAACAGTTTACTTACAGTTTTTAAATTGTTACTCTTATTTCATCTCCCTTCATCCATATTAATGTTCTTATGAAAACTCCCTGGAGACATTTTGCTGAATTTTATTTACTCCTTCAGTTCATGAACATTCTCTCTCTCTCTCTCTCTCTCTCTCTCTCTCTCTCTCTCTCTCTCTCTCTCTCTCTCTCTCTCTCTCTCTCTCTCTCTCTCTCTCTCTCTTTCTTTCTTTCTTTCTTTCTTTCTTTCTTTCTTTCTTTCTCTCACAGGACGCTGTGTAATGAAGAGTATCTCTAGCAGTCTAAAAGAGACAATGAACCCTGGGGACATGGTGCAGGACGCTATCCACAACTTCTCTCCGGCGTATCAGCAGTACACTCAGCAGAGCACGCTGGAGCAGCCGGGGGGTGGTCTAACTCGCAGCCTCAGCACCGGCTCCACACGCGACAACGAGAAAACACTGCTGCTCAGCTCCGACGACGAGTTTTGAGAGAGAACGAGAGAGAGAGAGAGAGAGAGAAAGGGAGAAACAAACTAAACAGAATTTAGCTTACAAAACTGTTGCTTACTTGCGAAACTATGATGATGTGCCATAGCTATGACACACACACACACTATATGTCCATAACTATCCAGATGCTCCTTCTAATTAGTTACTTCTGCTATTTTAAAATGCACCCATGGCTAACACGGGTGTTCAGTTGCACATGCACATCTTGTATAATCTCCATAGAAAAACACTGCCAATAGAATGGTGCACTCTGGAGTAGTCTATTAGTCTGAGATCACCATGCCCAATGCCAAGCATCAACTAAAAAGACCCCCAGCATTGGGCTTTGGAGCAGTGGAACTGCATTCTCTGGAGTGATGCTGCTCCATCCAATATTATACTGATGAACTGGAGTCATCCAGAAATAATCATCCAAAATCTCTACCTGACCTCACAAATACTCTTGTGGCTGAATGCAATCATATCCTCACAGCAATGTTTCAACATCTAGTGTAAAGGCTGTTACTGCACCAAAGGGGTGGGACAAATTCCCTTAAAACCCTAGATTTCTGAAAAAAATGCTGGGGGAGCAGGTGTCTACAAAGTTTTGGACAAATAGTGTAGATCCATAACATAGATAAACCCCAAAGAACCCCAAACCATTTAGCATTATTCATACTTTTTTTTTTTTTTAATGTTTGAGTGCGGTAGTGTATTCAGCTCATAGTATGTTTTGCTGTTCATTTCCTGGCTCTCTGACTGCTACTTCTCTCTCTGCCAAACAGATTGGACCCTGCACTGTCCTGTTGTGCTCATTAGGTTGCAGCTGGAGTTGCACTGACTTGCACCCTGTTGCAGTAGCTCTTTTTTTCTAAGCTAGAATTTGCACTGTTTGGCTGAGGTTCTAGCAACCAGCCTCTTCTGCTGTGGGCCAGAAAACGCTCTGACACTGCGTATCCCTTTCTGTTTGACCAATATTAAAATTTCACCAGCTTCTCAACTTACCTCAGTTGTAGTAGGCGCCGGCAAGTTTGGTGTGTGAGGTTTGCTTCTTTAGTTTAGCGCTGGAGCTGTGAAGCTGAACTAATAACACAGTTTGAGACAAGTGTGTGTGATGCTACTTGGTGTTGTATTTGCTTCCATTACTTACATTAGCCAGTGCAAAACAAAACAACCAAATGTTAAACACCAAACACGTCTTGGTTGATCTGCTACCTTTTGAGGTAAGAGGGGAAAATGGCTGCGGGACTTTTCACTGAATTGTTGTTTTAACAGGACCGTTTTCTGCAGTGATGAGGCTGTACAAGTATCTCCTTCTTCAAAAGATCATATTAAAGGAGTAGATCGACTGTGCTAACATGACAGGAATGGAACATAGTATGCCTCAGTTAGCATGATGTAATTTACATATTGATAATTGGTGGCCATTTGTTTTAAGTGATTGAGTGTGCTGGCTTGCACTTAATCTGGTAACTGCAGAAAATTTAGTCAGTAATTCGTTTAACGAGTTTACATGCACTTGGTTAACCAGATAATGAGAAAACTCACTCTGCAGTCAGGCAGTGATCAAACCACAGAGCGCACTCCATGTTTCATGTTAAACATTAGTTTGTTTAACGGAATATTCCTATAAGGACTTTTACAGGTGTGTTATGAACTGAATGACCTGAACTTGGCTGTGCGGAAACAGGGAGTTTGCACCTAGACTTATAGCAGCAAGCAGCCACTAGGTGGCATTATTGTGCTATTATTAATGCATATGGCTGTAAGGGACACATCTGTACATCTACAGTGGTGTAGGGGAGAACTTTATTGTATGAATGCTAAATACTAATTTCTGTACAATAGTATACACTACCAGTCAACAGCTTGGACACACTTACTCATAGAAGAATTCTTTATTTCTGCTACTGAACGCATATAATATGGATAATGAAGATGTTTCAACAATGAAAGAACACATATGGCTTTACGCAATGCCTTGATGCAGCTTCACATGGGAAGCCACCTAAGGTACTTTTTGAACAGGACTGAAAAGTATAAACATATAATCACATTGCACTGGCTCAGAAACTTCAGTTATTGAGATGTAACAGTCATTCAGAGTAGGATGTAAAATGGTGCATTATATTTTGACTTTGTTTCTCCAGAGTGAAGCATTTCACTTTAGACCACTCAGAATGACTTTGTTTACATCTTAACCATTTAACCATTTCCTCTGTAAGCCTAAACTTTTAGTTGAAAATATAATAAAAACACATTAAGGCTTTTGACTGGTTCTGTAAGTTCTGTTCCTAAAAGGGGGTCCAACATTGCAGGTTTTCAACTATATATTCTTCATTAAAACTTTTTTTTCCTTTTTCAGGGCTAATATACAGACTGTAATAGACTCACAGCATTAGAGACAGGATCCTGATATTTCTAATTAGAGATTTTATGTTTTCACAGTGCAGAACACAATGATATTTAAAGGCCAAACCCACATTTTGTGCTTTCATCGTTTATGTAAATGATAAACTGCTTTTATTTCTTTTTATTACACTTTAAGCTGACTTTTTTTTTTTAGTTCAAACTTGTGCATTCCCCATATATGTACATACAGAAACCTACATTATGATTATTATTAAGCTGTTAATAAATACATACTGTTTCAGGTGGAACAGGAAACTGTACATAGCTGATATGAGATTTTTTAGGCTTTAATTAAGGTGCCTAGTTTTGTACTGTAAGCCTTCTGAATATGGCTTTTGCATATTGTTGGTGCCGTTTACGTTCTGTATAGATTATTCAGCATTTTGTGTTTGTGGGATGGAATAAAGAGGATTAAGAGGATCTCATTTATTTTGTTCTGTGTTTTGTGCTCTGTTGTTGTCTGCATTAAGTATTAGTACTCAGATGGAAAGACTGAAGTCAACCCTGTAGTCTACCTACATGGATTAATATTGGTAATGGTGCTGATACTGGCGCTAAAATACAGTATCGTTATCAGCAATAGAAAATAGCAGTTTCTGCTTCATGCGCACAAGTCAGTGGAACAGTAGTACAACATTCACTTATTAATTATATTCTGAGGACTACAACCAGCATGGAAAGTTAATTAAACCTTTGAAGATAAACAATGCTGAAGAGCAGTGACTGTAGATCTGAAACCAATCAAATGTGAAATTATTCAACCAGTTAATGTCATTCCTTCACACTTTTTGTTTGTGAAACAGAACACTGCTTTACTAAAACAGTAGAATGGTGCAAATGTTATGATTGATAGGCAGCTGTCAAGTAGTTAGGTTAGATTTAGTATAGGTACTTGATATCGCAGGTACCAGAGTATCGGGTATCAGAGTCTGTGCTGGATCGAAGTTGAGGCCCATAGTTAAGAAATTGGATCTTTCTGTGAGTAAAGGAGTACAGTTGTGTCAATATCTATCCTTCCTATTGTGTTCTGGGTCAAAGTTGGTCAAAATTAGTCATATAAAGTCTACACCATTTTGGCTCAAAGATACTGTTCAGGCTCAAATTTGACCCTGTAGTTCAGAAAGGCAATCGAAAATACAACAGACTCCAACAATCTCTTTCTCTCTCTCTCACACACAGACACATATAAATACACAGGCCATGGGAACTAAATATTTTTGGCAGGAAAGTATAATCCAGTGCTATTGGGGGGAGGGACTGCTTTAGGGTCCTGTGAAGGACAGAGCCCACATTTCTCTCTGCGTATTTCGATCTGCTGCCACTATAACAGCTAAAAGGAGGTTCGCAATTTATGAAATCCATGAAATCATTGACCAGCAAGACGGCCATGATTTACAGAAGAGAGTGTGGTGTGCCCTCTAGAGCAAGCAAATTCAATAATGTGTTTTAATGATTATTGTCATGATTATTATTATTTAGATTAGAGGCAAGGAATATATAGAATTACACCCTTGTTGGTTTTTTTTATGTCTGTACTACAATTTTATTACATGAAACTTTTGTTAAATAAAACATTATTCAAAATAATATTTTAAATAATGAGACCAAATACAAGTCTAAAAACAGACAAACAAGTACTATTAGTATTTTTCATTTCATTAAAAATGTATAGCGTTTATCCTAACAATAGATTTGTTTTAAAAGGTTTTTAACAAGCAATAAATTTCTGCTTCTGGTGCCATGATATTTCACAATAGGCCTAATTATGTATCTGTGTAAGCACCAAAAGTAGGCCACACAGCCTAAACCTTACTGATGCCTCTTATGTGTTGTGTGATGTAGAGAACCATGCAGACACTGAAACCATTTGTGATTCAGAACTGATCATCCATCACCAGTGCTTGACCTCACTAATGCTGAATGCAATCAAATCCTCACAGCAATGTTTCAACATTAAATGTAAAGCCTTCCCAGAAGAGTAGAGGCTGTTACTACAGCAGAGGGAGACAAACTCCCTATTAATACCCCTGATTTCACTAGACCAACACACTAGACACTACACTAAACACTAGAACACCAGACACGACCCTGGACTGTAAATGAGCGATAGATGCTCAACCCATTTGTCACAGACTTCTCTAACTGTAGACAGTTTGAGGAAGGCTCATTCCTGTTCCAGCATGACTGTGTCTCTGTATGCAAAATGAGCCCCATAAAGACATGGTTTGATGAGTCTGGTGTGGAGGAACTCCAGTGGCCTTCGCGGAGCCCTGACCTCAACCCCACTGAACACCTTTGGGATTAACTGGAACGTTGATGGTGAGACAGGCCCTCTCATCCAACCTCAGTGTCTGACTTCACAAATGCTCTTGTGACTGAATGGGCACAAATTCCCACAGACACACTCTCACAATCCTGTGGAAAGTTGTTATAAGGGTAACTCCATGTTAATGCCCTTGGTTTTGGAACGCAATGTCCAACAAGTTCACATGGGTGTGATGGTCAGTTGTCCACATAGTTTTGACAATATAGTGTATGTTTCTCATTAATTAATGTATTTAATGAATGTTTCAAAAGGATAATGTAATTGTAATGGAGTATTACTGTACTTTTATGATTATATCATGAATGCTTCATGTACATTTAGTTAATGTAAAGCATTACTGGACCATTTTCTGGTTGTACAAAATCAAGATGGATTAATCAGAGACTGAAGAGGACATATGAAACGTGTTATTAACTTAGCTAAATGTAATGACATATTTTGCTGCTCCACATAGGATTCTGCTGTACTGCACATTATAGCTAATGTATTTCCTATGAACATAAAGCACTGCACTGCTGTAAAACAGCCTAACAATGTTCCTAGGTGTAGATAATCCTAGATATAACCTGATATTCAGTGCCATTTTCACAGGCTTGTGACAATTTCTAAAAAAACACAAAGGCTAAATATACGCAACCCCATTTATATAAACCCTGTAAAGTGTAATCCCTGTAAACCCGCCATCGACACCAGAGGTCAGCCTCACCTGAGTATTGATTTGCTTCCTAGGGACACCTTAATCTCTCTCACCCGCAGCTCATTAACCTCCCTTTATAAGGACCTACACAAACACTGGCTCTCTGCTAAGTATTGCCAGTTCATCTGTGTACTGAGCCTTGTTTCACTACTGTTGTAATCTATCCTGGTTTTTGACTATTTTGGAGTGTCTCATTCTGATTTTTGTGATTTTGATGCTGTGTTTTGATTAAACAGAAAAGATGGATACAAACACATCTGGAGAACCTTCATTACAACCCCATTTAAAAAAAAAAAAATAGGGACGCTGTGCAAAATGTAAAAAAACAGAATGCAGTGATGAGCAAATCATTTAAATCCTATATTTAATTACAATAGTACCACGACAACATATCAGATGCTGAAACTGAGAAATTTTGTTCTTGAAAAGTATATAAAATTGATGCCAGCAGCATGTTTCTTTTAACAACACTCCGTGTTTAGGAACTTAGGAGTCCAATTGCTGTAGTTTTGAAAGTGATATGATTCCCATTCTTGCTTAATATAGGATCTCAGCTGCTCAACTCAGGGTCTACTTTATTGTATTTAATGTCTTTCTATTATTATACCCAATATTTATATGTCAATGAAAAATATGTGCAAGTCATCCATGCCATGTGCACTAATACCCCCATTCCATCATGGATGCTGGCTTTTGAACTGTGCACTGATAACAAGCCTGATGGTCTCTCTCCTCTTTAGCCTGGAGGATGAGGTGTCCATGATTTTTGCATGGTAGTTTTAACTCACATTTGTGGATGCAGCGATGAACTGTGTTTACAGACAATGGTTTTCAGTTTTCTGAGCCCATGCAGTGATTTCCACTACAGAATTGTCTGTTCTTTTAATGCAGTGAAGATGAACCAATCAATATTGGGTTTTGGCCTTAGGCTTTACATACAGAGATTTCTCTAGATTCTCTGAATCTTTTAATGTTATTATGTACTGTAGATGATGAAATCCTCACGTTCTTTGCTATTTTACATTGAGAAACGTTATTCGCAGAGTGGTGACCTGTTTAATTAATTAGTTGTGAGATGTTCCATCAGGTGCCCTATAAAACTGATGCTTCTTGGTCAGTGTACTTAGTTGACCCTATAAACCTCACATGGTGCTTTTAGATTGTGTGTTAGATTAGTAAAATATGACAAATATTTGATGTTCCTTGGTCATTGTTTTAGTACTTTAAGCTTGCTTAGACTGCTATCCTTGTTTAGCATTTAGCTGTAATCCTCTCAATGAGGAAGAAACTTGAAATACGATTTACATTTTATGAATATGGCTACTAAACGTGCATTAATGATAACACTTTACTGTAGGGTAATGTTCATGAGGCTACATGACACCTACACAAACTTGTCATTACAACTGACATAACCCTAAATAAATGTTTATAAATGCCTGTTTCAACAGGCACCATCTGCCATAAAGGCTACTTTAGCAAACTTTGATCAGAATTAACAAATGTAACCTTTATAGTGAATGAACTGTACTGGAACAAGCATTTATAAACATTTATATAGGGTTATGCCAGTTGTCATGACAAGCTTATGTAGCTGTCATGTATCCTTATAAACAGTACCTTACAGTAATGTGTTACCAAGTTTAACAACACTTTGGATTGTAGAAAATAAAAATAACATAAACAAAGAAAGCTCAGTGCTTTTGTTCTGATAAATTTTCAGCATGCAGAAACATGTAATTCTGCCTGAATGGCTGTAACTAATGTGATGTATTGCTTCTACATCAGGTTTTGTGGTGCTGCTCTGTCACACTGACAGGTTCAAATTGATCCACTCTGTGTGACCCACTAAGTCTTGCAGGTCAACTGATCTGCACTACGCTGTCCAGTGGGTCTCGCCATGCTGTCTGGCAGGAAGTAGACTTTATATGTTACTTCCATTAAGCAAAACCTAACCCTGGCCCCTTATCCTACCTCTAACCTTAACCTCAATACATAACCTAAACCAGTTAAGCTCCAGTTACAGAATGGCATCAGCAGCAGGTCTGTAACAGCTTGTTGAGGATGTTGAGAGTCTGTATTAAACCTATTGCATGTTCAATTATTTCTCAGGTTAACATCTGCAGATATGCATTTGGACACTCCAAATAAACTAAATTCAGCAAATCCTGAACAAATTTTATTTACGCAGTGATTACAGCTCTTGATAATCGACTGAACGTATTCACTGCTGCCACATCATTGATATGTTGTTGATGTGTTACTGAGAGTCTGTTGAGTTGATTTAATCTAAAAACGACCACTCAAAATAAAGTGTCACCAGCTTCGCCTATATACGGCTTGGCTGTGGCTAACAACAGTTAAAATAAAACACCATGTGTGAAAGCAGCGTCTTATTTAATAGCGGTGAATGGTACAATTTGTTCTAGAACTATTTTGAGGTGATTTAGCCATACAGCGTCAAAACTGAACTCAATGATGTTTGCTATCTGTTATGTTTGCACACAGACTTATTAGTGCTGCATCTGTGTTCTTTGTGTTCAGCTATGCTGCAGATGTTCAGTGATGACTGGTGCGAAAGCTGTGCTGATTACACTGTCTGGGTTTTACTGTCTTTGAGTAGTAAACGTTTGAGTGAATGTTCATGCAAACACGGATTGTGCTTATTAAGAACAATACAAACATAAAAGTAGGGCTATATGAGTGGACTAGAAAAGTAATGTAATGTAAAATGCAATGACAGGCCTCGCTCACACTGCAAATAAACGCAAAACATCTTTATGTGTTTGTACTGCTGGGACACGTCTTTAGTCACACTGACTGACTAGTCTAGCTTGATGACTTGGTTATGTACTAAGAAGGAACAAAAATACATTTATTTTATTTTATTGATTAGCATATCAGTAATATTATAATGGATAAACAGAATGTTACACACCAACAGACACAAATTCAGTAGCTTTAGTACTACTAGTACCAGAGTACTCATACTTTTCCTTAAGTAAGGGACTTGTATACCCCTCTGTTTATGTATTCTCTGTGTTGTTTATTTTGTACTTGCTGTAAAAAACAAGCAAAAAAAAGGAGTAGAAAACCACACAAATGTAAATCAGCTGGCTGTGTGTAGCAGCTGTGATTGGATAAAGGAGTATTAGGGGTGTGCTTTCAAGAAAACATTGTGATAAGCTCTGTTCACTGAGTCAACATCAACTTTAATGACATTACAGTAGATCAGCTGTTCCATTTCCCCGATTTCTTCTTGTTCCATTTCTCCTGCTCCTCTCCTCAATCCCTCCTTGTTCTTCCTGTGTAGGAGTTGCAGTAAAGAGGGAGGAGGAGGAGGGCAGGATCAGTAGCAAAAGTTTATGGACACAGCCCATGTGGCTGTATGGTAGTTGTTCATGACTTGGATGTGTTAACCACAAATTTCCAGTACAGCCGCATAGAGAGAAAAAGAAGATAAAAATGGCTTCCCTGGCATTTTAACCCGGAAATCTTTAGCACCTTTAGTTTAAAAAACATAATTGTATCATATTCCACTGCAATTATATATCTTAAGCTGTATTGACTGCACACACTCTGTCTTGTCTCCAGCCTTTTTATTTCATTGTTCTGTTTTAAAACACTAGTTTGTGAAAGGGTACAACTGTGCATCTTTCCTCTGAGAAAAAACTTAATATACTGTGGAGGAGGAGGTCTGGTCGATAGTCTCATGCAGAGCGGAGAGCCAGTCATGAACCAGAGGGCTGAGTAGCTAATGATGTTCACCTGTTCCTGCTAGCCTATGTATAGTCATGTCTTTTCTCAGTAGACGGGTGGAGACCAGAGAAAAAGAGATGAGAAGAGACACAGAGCGAGCCGACCAGAATCAAGGCAGAAAAGTCACAAGTGAAGCAGTTCTTATTTCGTTGTAGTGGCTGAAATGCTAAGTGTCTCTATACCCTCGTTCCATTGTCTTCACTCCTTACAGCAGGTCACAGGTTATCTCAGGTACACAGTCGGATCTCAAAATCATTGTTGTACCTTGGAAAGAACATTTCCACTGCTTCTCCTTGATCAGGGTTCGGCAACATGCGGCTCTTTTACTGCCTTGTTGTGGATCCACAGAAGAATTAGATTTTTAGGTAAAAATAAATAAATATAAATAATACAATAAATAGTCTTGAACACTAAAGTTAATGTATGTCTGCTAATTCACCCTTTAACCCAGAAGACCGGCACACAGACAGCAATCTCTCCTAGCTAGCAGCTAACGAAAAGGCAAAGAAAAGAAAGATTTAAGATGAACATTGATCATTTGGTGACAAACAGACTTTTATAAGCACTCCAGCTGGTTTCCTGATACATTTAATCTGCAACAAGAAACTGTCAAACACTAAAAAGTCACGAAGCTGAAATCAGTTTCTGTTTTACCAGCTTCAAGTTCAAATTTTCCCATTCCACCTTCAATGGTGCAGCAGTTACTTTCTGGCGCCTCAGGCACCATTTAAGGAGGAAACAAAAAATTCAAAATTCACTTGTAAGAAACTGAACAAGACATTTTACAAGAAACTATTCTCCTTTTGTGGAAAAAATCCTGCTGGAGATGTGAGAAAAGCAGCTATAGCTTAACTAGAGCTTAATGCAGAGCAAAGTAAGTCTGCGTTTTTGTTTTTATTTTTTAGCCTATACTAGTACATTAACACATACTGAGACATATTTACAGCCAAGATGTGGCTCCCAAGGTAGTTTGATTTTTGTTGAAAGGACAAAATGGCTCTCCTTAACATTTGGGTTGCAACCCCTGTCCTTGATGAACAAAAACTGAACCTGTACAGTATCTTTTATCTGACAATTTAGATTTGTACTGTAACTGCATTCTTATATCAAACAGATTTGTCTACATCATAGGACAATCTTTGGCTTTTCCAGCTTTTAAGTGAATTGCAGCCTCAAACATCTCCTTAGAGAAGTAGCTTCCACGGTTTTGCTCCACCATTTTGTCTATCTTCTCCAGCAGCTCAGTGACCTGTTTTCTGTTACTCTGGTTGTCATTATTAATAATGTGGTACCTCCTTCCACACTGCTCGAGCAGCCTGATAAGACGACTGCAATGTCTAAATGGATTCCCTCTTTCTAACTCATCTCCATGGATGAAGAGAATGATTGTATATTTTTTCATCTCTTCTCCAAACATCATTTCAAATTCCTCAGCAATCTGTTTATTCTTTGCTGAGACCTTTTCAAGTTGCAATATGTAGAGGAAAGCATGTGGCCCTGGGCTGGAAAGATTAGCACCCCTCCGTAACTCTTCAACCAGCTGCAACTGAGAAAGGTGTGTGTTATTTATCCCTGGAGTGTCCAATACAGAAACATTCCTCCCTTCTACTACTGCATGCTGAATCTCACACTGCACTGTAACAGAGTCATAACTGTACTCAGATCTGAATTTGTTCTCTCCCAGGATGGTGTTTCCTGTAGCACTCTTCCCTACACCACTCCTCCCCAGCAGAACAATTCTTCTGTGAAGGGGATCTTCCACAGGGCGACACAGCATTTGCGGATGAAGTCCCATCTCTGGAGCTGAATGTGAATAAAGAGAGGGAGACATCACTGCAGTTACTGTTGCATGCAAAAGTTCCCATCCCTGGTCAAATTATATGTTTTGTTCACTTTCTAAGTAAAAATAAGTCAACAACTCTTCTATAGGGAACACACTTAAATATGGCATTTTCTTGCAAATATTAGGGCACAATTTCTACTTAATTACTGAGTTTAATAAATTGGAAAAAAATAAAACAGAAAATAGAACATGATCCATAACTGCTGCAAAGGCCACATTATATGTTTTATTATTTTTTTTTATATGTTAACATCAGCAAATAAATAATGTGTTCATTAAAATTGTACAAAAGTGTGTTCTCTCTACAGGACATGTACTTTTAACTTCAGCAAAACATGATTTGATGAGGGGTGCCTAAACTTTTGCACATAACAATATGTAAATCATTACATCTTTATTAGAACATAGTGCATTCAGTGCCACTGAAATTGTATATTTTCGATAGGGTGTTTTATCAATATTACAATGAAACAGAATTTAGTAGGATAAAGAAGGAATCATTGGCAACATTTTACTGTAGGTCAGTGTTCATAAGGCTACATGACATTTACATTCCATTCATAACAACTGACATAAAGCTATATAAACATTTATAAAAGCTTATTCAAATAAGCCTTAGTTGTCATAAAGGCTGCTTATGTCAACTTCAGCGTCAAGTTGACATGATACCTATGTAAAGTAACAGGCTTTTTGGATACTCAGACAGTGCTTTGGGCACTTGTCAAACCATATCAGTTAACCAGAATACTGGATTCACATAAACCCAACCAACAAAGCAACACTATTCGCTATAAACCGTCTGCTTGCAAGTTCTGCCCAGTGAAGACGACATAACTGAGATGTACAAATATGTACCAGATATGTCTTATCTTTGATGACTCAAAGCATTGAAGTAGACGTTTGTGTTGATATATTTACAAAGCCCATGTCAGCTTTGACAGTACTGTCAGAGCACTGTATGTACCAAATTTAGTACTTACAGTGACTTACAAGATGACAATAACGTAATTTGTTTTTTTGCTTTAGAAAATGACATACTCTACCAGGGACTGGCTCTCACTTTTCCTGGTCTCTCTATTTCCTCCTGATGATTTTCTTTGAGCTTTTCTTTAGTTTGTTCTGTACTGTAGATCACAGCTAGATCACAGCTAGATTGATAGAGCTTTCTCTTTTAAAGCCATTCCAGTCAGTGTTTGGGGTTGTGACAGTTTCAAATTTCAAGTCTTCACTGAAAACTTTATTTCTGTATTATGTATTTAGTCAAACTTTTGGTAAGGAAAGGAAGTTGTGTCCTATCTACCTTTTTGTTGTATCATGTCTACTTTTTATATCCATTAATCTACTCATCTATCCACACACACACACACACACACACACACACACACATCATCTAAACCGCTTATCCTTCTGTGTCGTGGTGGGGTGCTGGAGCCTATCCCAGCTGTCATCGGGCAGAAAGCAGGATACACCCTGGACATGTCGCCAGTCCATCGCAGGGCAGACAGACATACATACACACACAATCACGCACGCATTCGCTCATCTGTCCATTCTTGGATAAATGTATTACTTGATTTGCTGAGATTAGCTTATACTTAAGGTGTGATCATTTTAGAATTATGACTAGTTTATACAATATTTTATGAAAAGAATTTTAAAATGGGTTTCGAACAACCACTTGGTATGTGCCTTGTTTCCAATGGTCTACAACTTTTGTGTTTAAAGATAGTTTGGGGCGATCCATCAATCCAAGGTTTCTGTCACAAATCACAGGTCACACTGTGTCTAAACATTAGTCAGTGGTGCAGGGGGACACATTATTGGTGACCTCCAGATATAAGTAGCACTTGTTAGGATTAACAAAACAGTGCAAGATGATTGGGCAAAGCTCTAGAACAAGGATTGGCATTTATAAATGAAATGTTGTGAATGTGTGAATCAGTACTATTCAAATAATTTACAACTACAGATTTTTGACCCTGTTTTGACAGGAAACTATGGACATTTAACTTCAGTCAGTTATATTAATATAATATTATTGTCATGCACCCGGGCCCCGGTGACGGCCACGAAAGCCGGCAGGAAGGCAGGGACCGAACTCCGAGTTAGGTTGAAGCCCTGCAAGGATGGCAGGGAGAGGAGAACTGCGAGTGAGTGGGGGATGACACGCAAATCCTGAACAACGCCACTGGACATGAGTGACAGCGGGGGGAGGACTATGACGGCCACAAGAGGCACAATGGTGGGAAGTAACTCCCGAGCTGGGCCGCCCGGGTTGAATGAGAGGCAAATTAAAGTGGCCTCAGTGTAGGACTGGACTGCAAAGTCAAATGTCCATATAATGTCTATATAATGAATAATACATAAACATCATTACCTGCATTTAACCTTGTTCTCTCCATTTGCTTCATGTTTTTCTTCAGTTGATGCTTCCCCTCTTTAGATTTGCTCCCACTCCCTTCTCTCTCCATCTCCTGTTTCAGTCTCTCCTCCTCAGAGCTCTTCCTCATTCTCTCTATTTCCTCCTGATGTTTTTCTCTGAGCTTTTCTTTAGTTTGTTCTTCCTTTTGTAGATGCTTTAATTCTTCAAGCTCCTTCATGTGTTTCTCTTCTGAAAGCTTCATTCTCTCCTCTAGATCACTTCGCTTTTTCTCTTCCTCTGCTCTCCTCCTTTCATCAGTCTGCACTTTTCTCTTCAGCTCTTCTGTCTTAGACTCATATTCTTCTCTTTCTTTTCTGCATCTCTCATCCCATTCTCTCCTCTCTTGCTCTTCTCTCTCCCTCCTTTTCTCATCCTCCTGTTCTCTATTTATTTGATCTTCGTGTCTTTGTCTCTCAAATTCTGCTCTCTGTCTCTCCATCTGAGAGAATATTGCACTTTCTATATCTGCAATCCTTTTATCGTCATCTTTTCTTCTTTTTTCATATTCCTCGTCTCTTTGAACGCCAGCAAGTCTGTATTGTTCCTCTTTTTCTTCCATTTCTCTTCTAAGTCTCTGTTCTCTTTCATTAAACTCTTCCTCTCTTCTCTTTCTCTCATTTTGTATTTCCTCCTTAAAAGTTTTCTTCATTTGTTCTTTCTCTGCTTCATACTTAGCTTTCAGTTCTTCTTTCTCTCTCTCTATCTTTTCCACTCTCTCCTTCAGGATTCTCTCACGTTCTTCTTGTTCTTTTTTCTCGACCTGCCTGAACATCTCATTAGTGTAGCAGCTCCCTCCATTCACTGCTAACATGGAGTCGATCTTCTCCAGCAGATCAGTGACCTGGGTTTGGTCTCTGGTCTCCATATTGTTGAAGACGTGGTATCTGTTACCACACTGTTCAATCAGGCTCATAATATCAGATCCTGGTTCTCCAAGATAATCTTCAATGGATTTCTTTCTGAGATTGTCTCCTCCAGTAAACAGCACGATTGTGTAGGTCACTGATTCTTCACCAAAAATGTCCTGGATTATTTTCACAGCTTGTTTTTCTTCCTCTGAAAATCTCTGTCCCAATTTCAACACCAGCAGAAACACATGTGGACCAGGAGCTGCCATGGAGATGCATTTAGTGATTTCATTCTGGATCTCCACATTACCAACTCGAGTATCAAACAGTCCTGGAGTGTCAATCACAGTGATCTGCCTTCCATTGACTTCAGCTGTTTCCTTCTGACACACTGTGGTAACTGATGTATGGGACACTTCATCTCTGAATGTATCTTCTCTTCTTAAGATGGTGTTTCCTGTTGCACTCTTCCCTGTTCCAGTCTTCCCCAGCAGCACAATCCTGAGAGCACCTTGTCTTGCCCCTAAAAATGTAAGATAAGAAAATCATGGAAAAGGAGATATTTACATAATGGCATAGTGATAATGACAAACATCTGCTAAACACAAGCTAAAATTTGAGCAGTTGGTAGCTGTGTATCTATTGTGAAACTTTTGACCTACCTCCTGAATACCTTTGGATTTTTCTCTCTAGTGTGCAAATGCTTGTCTTCATCTCTGTAATTTGATTTTTGTATCTTTTGTGTGCTTCAACCTGCTCACTGAAGTATGTGAGTGGTGTGTAAAGATCTCTGTTATTCCCCAACAACAGCTGCTGAACTTTCTCTATTAAACCAGACACATCTGGAACAGGGCCAAAGTGATAATGTCCTCCCTTGCAATTTTCAGTAATTGTCCTAGTAGTTTCATCTAACTCCACTGCCTCCTGCTGAGTCTCTGTAGTGATGAGGACCAGGACATGGCTGTTGATTCTGGATCCAAACATCATCTGGATCTTCTCCATTTCTGCTTTGTTTTCATCAGTGAGGCGTCCTTCAGGAATGATGAAGAGAAAAGCATGAACTCCAGGATCACAGAGAGAGACACAGCGGAGAGTCTCCTGCATCACTTCCTCCTCTGAGAGCTGAGTGTTGTAGAGAGCTGGCATCTCCACCAGAGTGACCAGACGTCCACACACTTCTCCCTCCCTCCTCACACACACTGAGCTGGACTCTGGACTGAGCTCTCTCTGACCCAATATGAGATCTGATATGGAGGACTTCACTGTTCCATCACTCCCACACACAACCAAGTTCAGCTTCTCAGACACTGAAAGAGAAACAAAATGATATGTTGGATCAGGTTTAGAAGCTACAAACCTATTAAAATTATATGCTGTTTTTCTAGGTGATTTCCAAACATTTGGGGGCTCTCTGCAATAATGTAAGTGCAATGAGTTATGTAAGTGCTGTGTGAGTGCTTGGATACCAAAGCTATCTAAATTGTGTGGCCATCTAGCTATCATGAGGAGTATTAGATGTCGGGTTTTACAGCAGCAGTGCCTCTGAATAATGGAAGTGTAGTTAGATGGGTGGCTGAAATGGCTCTGGCTGCCCCTGAAGAGCAGGTAATTTGAATTTCTCACATTAATATTATTTAGATTTCTCTCATAATTGTCGACCACCCAGTTCAAAAACAATTTTTGCCACAATGTCATAAAGTTACTTTTTCATCAACTAAGCTGGAAAATGGGAGCAAACTGAAGAGTCTAGCTAGCTAGCTACTTGGCTAGCCACTTTATCACTATAGTGTCATTATACAAAGGCTCATCAGAACGAAAAACTTATGCTTTTTTTATTTTGTAGGTGAATTCAGATTATGAAGGTCTTGCTAATTACATAATGAACTGAATCCGATGTGTTTAATGAGGCAGCTGAAGTCTGCAGTGTTTTGGCCCATGAGGACTGGAGCGTGACACATGAACTACGGGAAGCAATGGGTAATTTGCTCCCCCAAAATGAAAAAGGGGGCACAAAGTTTGGGGGCCCCAAATGCTGGTGCAAACCTGAAGAAAACCTATTAAACTTTATAGAACAGTCTGAAAACAGCTGCTGTATTGAAACTGTGTTTAACAGTAGGGAGTCTAAGCTTGCAGGGTCTCTAAAGCAACTACAAAAGCTGCACTGTTTTCCACATGTGCAGGTTTCACTCATGGGCTCTTTCCCTGTCATGTAGGATTGTCAGATTCACATATTTCCTGACAAATCTGGCTAGCTTGAAAGTGCAGTGCAGATATATTTATAGTCGCAGGCTGCTTTTTATTTGGATTACTTTCTCTAAATGTATTGCAGCCATGGAAAAAAAGGTTTGAAAATAAAAACGAATCATCTTATGAATGTATATTGACCCTAGTGCCGAATAGCTGGGAACCCAAGAACTCATAGATGTGTACAGTAAGAGAAGCGGCAGAAGAAGGCTCATTCAGTGGTGATGCTGACCATTCAAACGTGCATGTAATATCACAAAAAGAGCTCTCTGTAAGGAGAACCTGATAACTATTAATTAAAAGGCTGTTTATGTGTGTGTGTGTGTGTGTGTGTGTGTGTGTGTGTGTGCTTGGTTCCATTGACTACATAGTAGGTTTTTTCCTTTTTCTGTAAAGGAGATATGAGGCTTTGTTCTGATAGCAGCAATATGTATATATTAAAATGTTTGAATTTTTGTTTTAATAGTAGATATGTTCAAGAATAAGTGTTTACCAGTGTTATCTTCAAGAAATATCTCTAAATTGATACAATTTAATAGTAGATAAATGCTTCAAAACTGTGTGGCTGTGTCAGAACACAAAATAATTGACAGTGTCATCTCCCAGGCAACGTGAACAGCCCGGCACAAGCAGCAGTGGTGAGCAACATCAACAGACAGCATGATTCAGCCCTAGATGTTTGTGTGCTGTCACTTTATGTGAGGGAGAGGAACATGAGTAGCTGATGTATACATATTGCTAACGCTGAATGGTATCTGATATCACCTGCATCAAATTTCATCCCACCCAACTCAAATCAAACTAAAGACATTAGCAGAAAACATCATTCTTTCTCTGTCAGTTCACAGTAAAAGCATGATAATTATTATAAGGAAATCATGAAAATGAGAAGACAAAACTACTAGACGAAATGCCCCAGCACAGAAGATACATGCAGTGAAACTTACTGTTGGGAGGTGGGGTCAAACTTCTCCTTCTCCAACCGTATGATGAATCTGCATACATAAGGTGTATTATTTTCTACTTAATTAATGTTTCTACACATTGCTAACATTAATATAATATAACATACAGTCTGTGTGTCAGTTCATTATTTATTAGCTCATAAAAACCAAAACAGAAAATCATCCAACTGTCAGGCAGCCCTCCAGCTCAGACTCACACTTAGACTCCATTTTCCAGAATCCAGTTGGAGATCACATGACTCTGGAACTTCCTTGTTCATCAACTCACTGTTCACAACCTCCTGAATACTAATGTTTTACGCCTGTTCTCTGTATCATATGAGCTGTTTAGTTTAGTTTTAAGCCCAGGCTTTAGCAAAGTCAACTTGTAAGGCATTGTTTCTCTAGTAGAACTACTGAGCGTTTTCTGTTTGCTGTTTTTGCCACTTTGATGTTTTGACCTTTTTCTGGGTTCTCTGATGTTGCCTTTTTGTCTTTACCCATTTTGCTCTGTTTGCCTTGGTTATGTGTGTACTCTTTTTCCTGATTGTCTTTTTGGATCTGACCCACGCATGTTTAATGGCTACAAGTACTGTCAAACTCTTTTCAAATAAAGTCTCATTCGCTGAGTTTTACCACAAGAGTCTGTCATGTTACACCAACATGCTCTTCATTAGACTCTTTATGGATGTTTCATGTACAACCTATTTTTTATTTATCTTGTTTATGTTTTAGGAAAACAGGAAGTCATGGGTACCAAAAATCCAAAGCTTTATTTGAGCTGGATTAGTTTGGCTGGATTAAGTTAACCTGGCGAGTTGCTGTAATTTGACTGTTTACTGATGAGATCTGTAATTTTAGTCCAATGCAAATCTACAGTATCCATAGGTTTTAAGGCTAGGTAATAAATGATCTTTTATAGTTCACAGAAGCCGGAGCACCCTCTGTAATAGTAGTAATATATTAGTATGAATCATCCTCACTGTAATGTTCTGTAATTAACACTTTTGATTATTTCTAATTTGAATTTTAACACTGATATGACTTTTGGGTTTTCTGGATTTGGGAAAATTCTACAGATAATTTGTCCAACCTTTTGAGATATTCTAGGAGAAAAGTGACTCATGTTTTTTCTGAAAAATATTTTTCTTTCTTTTTTTAATCTTGAACATATATACTCATTTATTAATGATTATTAATGATGGTAAACAACAGTGACATCTCACTATTACTAAGACCACTGATTATGCACTGTGTAGTACTACATTTCTTTGGCTTTGAGTGAAATAAACACTTTTTTGTAAGAGCTTTATTCAGAATCACTTCTGTTAAATGCTCTGGCTAATATTATGTTTTCATGTTCCTTATTTTCTGTTTAGTCCCTCCATCTTAGTCACTACACTGTTCTGTTTTGTTGGGTTATACTTACACAGGTCTTCATCGTCTTGCTGTTCTGCTGGATCCCACTGTCCTGTTCAGAATAAAAATAAAAAGATGTCTGTTTATGTCTTAAGACAGTGGTAACCAGTCCTTCTCCTGGAGATCTGCAGTGCTGCTTGGAAGTTTATAAACTTTTGTAATTTTTTTTACATAAATGTGACATGAAATATGATCAATATTTGGATTGGAATAAGGTCTGGACTTTGACTAAGCCATTCCAAAATGCAACATTTTCTTCTGCTTAAATCATTCTTTGTAGACAAACTGGTGTTTTTTTAGGATTGTTTTCTTTCTGCAGGACCCACTATCTGTTGAGGCTCAGTTCACCAATGAATGCCCTGACATCTCCTGTAGAATTTCTTGATACAGTCCAGAATTCATAGCTCCATCAAATGATGGCAAGCTGTCGTAGTTCAATAGCAGCAAAACAGTGATACTGCCACCACTATGTTTCAAAGTTGAGGTTCTCATGCTGGAATGCAGTGTTCAGTTCTGCCAAACATAGCATCTCTCATTTAATCCATTAAGATTTTTTTTTCCATGTATGTCCACATAACTATTTAATTGGATTCCCTTTAACTGTTGTAATGAGTTAAATAAAGATCTGACCATATTTAGTTACACATTTATGTAGAAATTCACAAAATAACAAACCTGATCCATCTTATCAAGGACCTCTGAAGTCAGTATTTACATGGATGAGCTGCGGTGAATGTGGTGGTGAATTAGTTAGAGCTACAGCTTAGTATTAAAAAAAGTTAAGAAAAATACAGACAATAAATGTATGGTACATCTAAAGCTACGCATTCAGGCTAGAATCAACACAGACACATTCATGAGCATGTACTCATTTAGGAAAGTGGCTGATTTACATTCCCACATCATACAGTGTTTCCCTAAAATGCAGCCAATGATGCCTCTTCTGTTAATTAATAGCCTCTAATATTAGGCGAACAGCAAGGATCAACACCATGCATACTTTTTAGTTTCACCTTGTTTTTGCCTTGTGCCACTATTGAAGTTTTTTTTAAGTAATGGGCTCAGTGGGGCACCAAGATTGAATACTGGGGCACTGCTGGACTAAATGACCACTGGGCCTGCAACGGAGGCCTTTACAAGTTTGTGGCTGTTACAAATTCTGTGTTATACACCCTACTAGGTTTTATAAGGCAGCAGATTTTATTGTTACTCATATCACTCATCATTTAGTAAAAATCATGCTGAATTCTGAATTAATTAAAGATTAAACATTTTTAAAGGTTAGTCACTGGAAGCAAAATGTAAACATAAAAAATGCCCACAAAGTAGTGTACATTTAAAAATATTGATTTTTTGTCTGGACTTGTTATCTGTCCCTTGTCTTTCTGCTGCCATTGTTTCTGCTTCACTTGCTGTGATTCTGCTGTATCACGTACTTCTTATCTCTTTTCGTTTTCATCTGTGACGTGGCAAAATAGCAAGCTGAGCTTTATATTCACTTTAAATAACTTCCGCTTCAATTCATGAATTGTGGGTAAATCATAGATCAAAATATTTGACCACACACCCTTTATATCAAAACCAAAACTGTGTAATCTCAGAGAGTCTTTAAAACATAATGTAAAACATCTTAATTTGAATTTATTCCCTTACAAAAAAAGACCTGTAGCAATACTACAAGGATTACTATAGGGCTCTTTTAAGACTCAAAACAACTAAACAGAACATCAACACAGAAATCTTGCAGTTTCATATTTTATGGCAGTTTTTTTTTTCAAAGTGTTTTTTGTACATATTGTCATCTCCACATTACATTTCAGTAATGCTCTGTCTTATAGTTCAGCACAATCTTCCAGTTGACCTTTAATTGAATAGTTCCATTCCAAAAAGCTGTATATATTCATTGGCAACATTTTTAACACATCTCAGAACACTCAGCAGACCCAGTCCTAACCAGCTGGTGTGATGTCATCTAACTGTGACGTCAGTATTAGTGAATAATTCAGCTCGGAAAATCACCCAAAATCCTGATTTTTTGCTCTGCTTTTAGCCTTCATATTCCAACAAAGGGTTAAAACAGTGCTATGATTCAAACATCAGATCACTCATCAGACTCTGCCCTCACAATCCAGAGTGATTTCATTCTCTCCTGACCATCCATCAGCCAGAAATCCGATATTTATCCAACAACAATCAGACATTTATAGCTAAAAACAAATAATAATGACACAACATGCAAACACACTTATAAAAATGAGGCTACATGCTAACCATGTGCATGCTGTCTGCACAGAGAGTATTGGGGGAGGGGCGGACATACACGAAAGAGGCGCTATTCTAATCTACTACACAGAATGTACTTAGAACTTTCCCTCAAAATCACACAAACAGGCCCTAAAAGACATTTGAAAAGATAAATAACAATAAATATGATGCATATTATAATTAAATTATTGACATTTAGCTCTGTTTTTCAGATTACATTGATTTTTATTCATTGAAAATATGCAACTCAATTTGCATTTAAAATAAAGCATTTTATGTGTCCTTTTTTGTCAGTTCATGATTATTTGAGTTGATACATCCATTAAAACGTGTAATAGGGGTAACACTGACATAAAATGTTAAAAATATACCAGCATAATGTTTGGTTCAAAAATTAAGGGTACACCTGTGGCATTGTGGGTCAGAAACTGCGCTGATGCAGAGGAACGACTCACGGCCCCAAAATAACTTTATTCTACATGTGGTCCCAAAGGCGCACATGGTAATTGTCCTTTATTTGTTCATATTGTGTACAATGTCGTTGATGTGTCTTCACATGGACAATGTGATGTATTTCAGTTAATTAATTTTTCCCTTGCATTTCTGTTATGCTACTGTATTTTAAAAGGACTGAACATGTATTTGTAATCAGTAATGACCAATAGAATAAATCTTTCAGGTCACAGACACTCCAGACTAACAATGTCTTAAAAGATGTCAAAGATGCCATTTGTTTTCAAGATCTCTATAAGAAAACATCTGCAAAATTTTGCAGGTGCTTGGTAATTTTTTTTTTATCAAAAATGACCCAGATTCATAAGGTATCAAAATTCTGTAAGCATTTACATGTCAAATAATGACATATCTGAGTAGCTCAGGGTCTCCTGAAAGCAACAACATATGGCATGTTTGAATGTCTCATGTAAATACCTTATAATCGCAATTGTAATTGACCCAAATACCAAAACAACAATTACCCCAAATTACCATAGGGTTCTAAGGGTTAAAAAAACAGCTAACATATGAGAAAATACTTTTTTAATCTTCTGCTCCTGAACTCTAACTCCCAGAATTCAGAGGAGAATCACATGACTCAGAACTCTGAGGCACTAGCCTATCCTAGATCAGCTTTGCCTGATCCTCCTCACCTGTGTCTAGCCCTATATATATTGTTTATCTGTCCTTAGTTCTTTGCAAAGTATTGTATCAGCTTGACTGAGTGGCGCTTGCTGCCTGTCCTGTTGTGTTGTGTTGTGTTTTTGACCTCATTTGTTTTGTTTTTTTTTGTCTTTTCTGGTTTTTGACTCTTCTTATGTTTTTTGATCTTTGACTGGACGTTCCTATTGCTCTTTTTTGCTCTCTCTCTTTTTTGACCTTTGCCTGTTTAGTCACTACGAGTTTGGATCTCCCCTTTTTCATTAACACCTCAAAACTGTTTTTTATCTGCGACCATCTGATTTGTTCAGATGTCTTACAACACCTGACAACATACATCATGAACTTGGTCTATAATGTGTCTGTAGTGAATGTTCCCTCATATGTTTTATTACCAGTTTTGCCAATAACTGAGAAGTATTTTTTCAGTGTAAAAATGAAGGTTGAAACAATTAATTACCAGAAATTAGGTTGGATTTATAAGAAATTCCATCCCAGTGTAACTGTAATGGAAGGCTCTTGAAAAAGGGAGCCATTAATAGTCAGAGTATATAACAGCGTTGTGCCTTTCTAAAAGTTAGATTCTTCATTGTTTAAGCAATACTTCATTCATTATTTTCATTTGACTCTGTTTACAGTAGATGAATTTAAGTAACCATAATAGTTACAAAATGTGCTTCTAATGAGGTCACACTACTCATATGATACACAGTCTGATTGTAATCAGTAATCAGTGCCTTCAGCTGTAACAGTCAGAGAAGTCAAGAATTTAAACCCGTTGGTCTCGTTTTGAAAACTGGTCTCACTGACACACTGTAGTTTGTTTTGTTTTGTATTTATATACTTAACCACCAGCTTTAACTAAACTACACTAAGTACATTTGATGGTTTATGAAAGTTTAATGAAAGCTTTTTTAGATTCTGTCAACGTATAACCACTTATACATGAACTGTGCAACTGTGCTCATGAGTTTGTTGCGTTCACACATCAATAAACATAACCAGGGACATCTTTCTCACATGAACGCTTTTACAAAAAATAAAAACTTATGTTGTATATATAATCTACAGTTCATTAATAAAGCAATAAAGCAATAGATCACAAAATCCACTAAATCACACTACAGAAGTGGCCCAAACCCACCTAATTTAGAACATATATACAATATATATTTAAGAGCATGCCACTAAGTGCCATTTTTCTTATTTTTTATACTGTTGCAGACATTTCTCAAAGAGGAACTTATCAAAAGGAATTCCGTTCTACAAGAAATCCACAGACTTGGCAACCCTGCTGGAAATTCCATCATGAAATGAAGAATGTAGGGTTGATAAAATCAGCACTAACATTTTACTGTGTAAAGTAATTTAAACCATGTCAGCAAGTCAAAGCATATGTATTGTATTGCAGGTGCAAGAAAACATGACAGGAAGCTATGAAAATACAGAAATCACTTAAAATTTGAATCGAGTCTCTCTTAACTTGAATCTCTGATTAAAAATAGTAAAGTAAGTTTCTGAGTTTTGCCTGAGTTTAAGTGTTACAGTACAACAGAAGTAATGTTCCTGAGTTTAAGTGTTAGAACAGAAGTAATGTTCCTGAGTTTAAGTGTTAGAACAGAAGTAATGTTCCTGAGTTTAAGTGTTAGAACAGAAGTAATGTTCCTGAGTTTGTGTTAAGACAGAAATAATCTTTAACTGTATATAACAATCCTCTATATTTCTGTTGTTTTATTGACGTTTACTGAAAAAGACCAAAATTAAAAAGACACCTTCTCTTCTGGGTAGATTTTGAAAATATCATGAATTGCAGTTACTGTTTAACTAAAGATGGTTTATGAATATTTAATTAACAGTTACACATAATCATCAATTTTGTGCAGTTGAAGTTGAAGAACTTTCTCACCAGAATGCTGAGGTGCCCCAGCGTTCTCCATCTCTCTGAAATGAAAAGTGGTTGTGCAGGTAGGAGACAGAGGACAATGGTGTCAAGCACACACACACACACACACACACACACACACACACACACACACACACAGATAAAACTGAAAGTAAGAGGAATTTCAAATATGAGAGTAGGTGGAGAACATGCATTTACAGCACTGGTCTAAACACATGGTCAGTACCATTTTAGAATAAGATTACCTTTAAAAACATATTAATGGTTTACACTTAGTTTATTAATGGTTATTAGTTAGGTCACAAACACCTTAAAACATTATTAAGCAGTTATAATGCATTAATGAAAATGTTACAGGTGATGAATATGAATCTCTGATGAAGCTGTGAAGTTTAAAGCTGTCTGATGGAGAACACAAAGTAAGATAAGCAACCACTAAAATCTGGCGTTTCACAGTATAAATGTGAACTCACTATTTGGGAGACAAGAAGTCACTGTTGCCCTTATTTATGAGTTGTAATGGCTTATTAATTATTTTAAGGTGTTTACAAGCTAATGAATAAGCATTAAAAATAAATATTTAAAAAATCATAAATGCTGTATAAGCGTAGTGTTATTCTAAAGTACTCAAGTACCCTGATCAATCGAAGGTATTTAAGAGCATCTGTATTACAACCAGGCATACTAGATTTTACCTTGGATTTTCATTTTTAGTGAATAATTATTTAAATGTAATTTTTTATTTTGTTAATTATTAAAGGTTTCCAATTAAAATGCTTTTTAAAGATATTTTTGCAATAAAACAGATTATTGTGAATAATTATATAATACTTTTTTATACATTATTATTAAAAGAGATAGATTAGTCTCATTTCATTTTCAGACATGTCATAAACAACTGATGAGTGTGAGTGACAGTCACAAAAACCATGTTTAAGCAATAGAACATGAGAGGGAGTGTGTTATCATGATATATTGTATGTGATGTTATAGCCATAACACACAACCTTGAGTGTACTATTGCCTTTATACAACAGTTAAATAAATAAAGTAAGAAATTAATAAACTGGGCCGTGAACGCGACATTTAATATGTTTTAATGTCAGCAATTCCTTCCGCCAAATTATAGTTCCTTAACAAGCAGCTTGTTGCTACGTCAGAGTAACGGTCTCCTCTCACTCGCTGCACAGCCGGCAGTTTGTTCTCCAGCTCCACACAGACCAACTGACAGTTTGGGAATTTAGTGTAGTCTCATCATCAGAGTCTGACCAAATCGGCTGTCGGTCAAATGTAATCCTAGAAGTATCCATTTCTGTTTGTGCGCCAAGTACAAAGTAAAAACGTTCAAATGGCTTGAGCGTCTCCTACAGCTGTCGCATAGCATTATGTTATGGCAAAATATCAGCACAGTTAGAACGCTTCTCAACCAATCAGCTTGCGTGGCCGGAAATAACTGTAATAAATAACTGTTGTATAATACTTTGTAAGTCCTGTGATCTGCAGGTCACTCTCCGGTACTGGATGTTTTCTCAACCTATAAAAAGAAGAAGAGTAGATCTTGTTAAAAAGCTGAAGTGTATTTATGTATTTATGATACAGAATATTTAGTTCTTATAGTAAAATACTTTCTCTTTTGTAGATGGAGTCAGTAATATTTCTATAATATAATATAAATAAATAATAAGATAAACTTACCCTATGTATTACATTCTATAGTATATATATACACTATATTGCCAAAAGTATTCACTCACCCATCCAAATCATTGAATTCAGGTGTTCCAGTCATTGGGTTTCCATGGCCGAGCAGCTGCATCCAAGCCTTATATCACCAAGCGCGATGCAAAGAGTTGAATGCAGTGGTGTAAAGCGCCGCCACTGGACTCTAGAGCAGTGGAGACGTGTTCTCTGGAGTGATGAATCACGCTTCTCCATCTGACAATCCGATGGAGGAGTCTGGGTTTGGTGGTTGCCAGGAGAACGGTACTTGTCTGACTGCATTGTGCCAAGTGTAAAGTTTGGTGGAGGGGGGATTATGGCGTGGGGTTGTTTTTCAGGAGTTGGGCTCGGCCCCTTAGTTCCAGTGAAAGGAACTCTTAATGCTTCAGCAGACCAAGACATTTTTGGACAATTTCATGCTCCCAACTTTGTGGGAACAGTTTTGGGACGGCCCCTTCCTGTTCCAACATGACTGCGCACCAGTGCACAAAGCAAGGTCCATAAAGACATGGATGAGCGAGTTTGGTGTGGAAGAAACTGACTGGCCTTCACAGAGTCCTGACCTCAAACCGATAGAACACCTTTGGGATGAATTAGAGCGGAGACTGCGAGCCAGGCCTTCTTGTCCAACATCAGTGTCTGACCTCACAAATGCGCTTCTGGAAGAATGGTCCAAAATTCCCATAAACACTCCTAAACCTTGTGGAAAGCCTTCCGAGAAGAGTCGAAGCTGTTATAGCTGCAAAGGGTGGGCCAACATCATATTAAACCCTATGGTTTAAGAATGGGATGTCACTCAAGTTCATATGCAGGCGAGTGAATACTTTTGGCAATATAGTGTATACAGTGAAAATTCAATTTTATACACAGTGCTTGGGTTTCTGGTTATAAACATTGCTTATTGCTCCTTTAAAGTCAGCCTGAAATAACCTTGTTAGTTCATTTCCTTTGTCTTATTAAGTACAGTCCATTGTCATATCATTCAAATGACAAATGTACCCTACATTCATGGCTGTGAAACTACAGTTTTCTCCGCCCCATTGAATCTGAAGTTATGAGGAGTGTTTCAGCTTGAACTGCTTTTTGAATGTGGCACAATAAAGGGCAGTCAATCAGAACAGAGCTCATTTACATATATCAACTTTTAGGGCACAGTAACACAAACAGCTTGTTTAATATTAAGGGACAAACAGAGGCTAGAAAATGGTCATGTAAAAATTTATTTTGACCATTTCTGGTACACAAAACTGCACAAATGCCAAAGGTGAACCTCAGGAGAAAAACACAATATCAGTGTATCATTCAAACAAATATGTGAGGAAGATATGGTGTGTGTGCATGTGTGTGTGTTTTCATCCCCCATCATCTGCCTCACAACACTGCAGCAAGCATCTGAAACTGTTCAGTTGAGTCCTGCAGTCTCCTGATAAAACCTGATGGAGTGCAGTCGATACATTTAATTTAATTTCTGAGTTTTGCCTTTCAGAGCTGATGGACTTTAAAATTTAAACTTGATTTCTTATTATCTTAAACATTCAAAATGAACGCATTTGTTAACAGCTGTAACAGAATTTTTGAAGTCAGTTGTATGCAAAAGTTTGGGCACCCATAGATTAGTTGCTAAATTTTACACATTGAAACAAATTATAAAGCATAAATTGTGGCTTGTGCAAAAGTTCTGCTACATTTTATATTTTATTATTTTTCCCTTAACATGTTAAACTCAGCAAATGAATAAAAATTGTGCACTAACATTTTTATGGAAAATTTCCATATGCAAGTTTGTTCCCTGTAGAGGATGTGTTCACGTATCTTTACTTACAAACTCAACAAATAAGGTACCTTGACCAGAAGTCTGATCTTTGTATATTTCTCTATATGTATTGTTATTATTAATGCTGATTGTAAATGGTAGGATGTTTTTAACTGCTGGTGTCCCATTGAGCAGGCATAGTAACCACAAACTGCTGAGGTACTTCAGCATGGCACCTCTGTCTCCCCCAAAATCAACTCCTGAATGAAGACACTAGAGCAATTCACAGATAAATAAGGGTCAATAAAAGCTGATTCTGAGTCAGTGTGGACCTCATTTATAACAGACTGTGAAGGCTCATTTTTTCACTCTAGTTATGGCTGATTTCAACCAAGCTCAGTGAGGCCTTGCATGAGCTTCCACTACCAGTGTAAGAATTTTTGTATTTTGATGGAATTTGGGGTGTATAATTTTAATCACTCTGTTCATGTTTGTATATATTTTGAAGCATGTAAACAACTCACAGAGTTAGTCTTATTTAATTTGGGTAGTTTTAGTTAATTCTCAGACATTGTGATGTACTGATTGTACATTTTTCCTTAACATATAATACATTGAATTTAGGATCAAATCTGACTCAAATCTTGCCACTTACAGTATAGTATTATAAGCTTAATAGGCTACTAGCAATTGAAATGAAAACTGTAATATTTAAAGCTTTAATGAAGTTGACCCATGATTTTAAGCTGTGAGCATCTATATGAGCCATTTTTGTTTGTTGTTTGTGCTGTTTCTGCAGCAGAATTTAGCACCTGTTTGGTGTTTGAGTGGTGAGATTTTTTAGGTGATTAAACAAGATCTACAGTACTGCATGTGGTGCATATTACAAAAAGCATGATGCAAAATATGAGGTTGAAGATGACTTTTTATTCGCCAGTTTCATATTCGAATTTTAAACTATTTTAAATAGTGCCACGGTTGAATTACCAAGGCACTGCAATAAAACAGCCGTACCATTTAAGATGAAACGAAAAATTATATTAAGAAGACAACTTCAGCTTCACATGCAAAAGCCAGGAAATATCAATCCATCTAAAGCTGTGCTCTGCAGCCAGGGTTGCCGCCAGGGATTTTGGTCCCCATGAAAAGAAATCACATTGAGCTCCACCACACCACCACTACCACAGGCCATGCCAACCCTGAAAATATAACACTCTACAGACATGCATGTAACATTCTGCATACAGTGGAATTTACTATTTGATGCAAGATCAATACTATCTATAAATATGTGCTAAAGGCCATCATTTACAGCTTCAGAAAGAAATTCCCATGAATCCCCTGCAAGTATGTCAACGCAAATGCCATTTAACCTAATGCTGCTTACCTCCTCCTTCAGCTGGGAGACAGGGCTGGTGCATTGGTAGTGGTATGAAAATTGGAGACAGGGCTGGTTCACTGGTAGGGGTAAGGGGATGAGGAGACAGGGCGGTTCATTGGTAGGGGTATGAGGATAAGGAGACAGGGCTGGTTCATTGGTAGAGGTATGGGGATAAGGAGACAGGGCTGGTTCATTGGTAGAGGTATGGGGATGGCGAGACAGGGCTGGTTCATTGGCAGGAGTATGAAAATTGGAGACAGGGCTAGTTCAATACTGGAGTTATGGGGATGAGGAGAGAGGGCTGGTTCATTTGTAGAAGTATGGGGATAAGGAGACAGGGCTGGTTCATTTGTAGAGGTATGGGGATAAGGAGACAGGGCTGGTTCATTTGTAGAGGTATGGGCGTAAGGAGACAGGGCTGGTTCATTTGTCGAGGTATGGGGATAAGGAGACAGGGCTGGTTCATTTGTAGAGGTTTGGGGATAAGGAGACAGGGCTGGTTCATTTGTAGAGGTTTGGGGATAAGGAGACAGGGCTGGTTCATTTGTAGAGGTTTGGGGATAAGGAGACAGGGCTGGTTCATTGCTAGAGGTATGGGGATGGGGAGACAGGGCTGGTTCATTGGTAGGGGTATAGGGATGGGGAGACAGGGCTGGTTCATTGGTAGGGGTATAGGGATGGGGAGACAGGGCTGGTTCATTGGTAGGGGTATGGGGATAAGGAGACAGGGCTGGTTCATTGGTAGGGGTATGGGGATGGGGAGACAGGGCTTGTTCATTGGTAGGGGTATAGGGATGGGGAGACAGGGCTGGTTCATTGGTAGGGGTATGGGGATGGGGAGACAGGGCTGGTTCATTGGTAGGGGTATGGGGATGGGGAGACAGGGCTGGTTCATTGGTAGGGGTATGGGGGTGGTGAGACAGGGCTGGTTCATTGGCAGGAGTATGAAAATTGGAGACAGGGCTAGTTCAATACTGGAGTTATGGGGATGAGGAGACAGGGCCGGTGAGCCTAAAGCTGTATCTGTCAGGTCTGGCACCAGCCGGGGGCAGGGACAACTGATTTAGTATGAACAGCTTGATAAAAGTTTGTCTGCATTGATTAAATGTCATTTAAAAAAAGAACGAAATGTAAACACTCAGAATATTCTGCGAAGATATCAAGTGAATTGAAAAGTGTAATTGCAATGACATTTACACATCACATTCCAATATAAAACAGAAAAGAGTAATCAAATAACTTTACAAAATCACAAGACAATTCATTCTGTGGATGTTTATTTGTTTATTTTAATAGACAATTGCAGGCTTCAGTGTTTTATTAATCAGAGGAGTTATTCTCACTTGCCCCTCTGTCTCACTAACAGACACACACTTCTCTGTGGTAATACTTATACATCCATTGTTTCCTCCACCTCAGCTGAAATGGTCAATGGTGGCATGTTGCTGCTGACAGAAAGGCACCACCATGAGGGAGGTTTTGCTCCATCTACAGGAAAATAACTGAAGCTCAATCAAAATTATCTGGATTCTTAATTTCCTCGATATATTTGACAAAGAGGCCATTCCACAGCAACTCACCTACAGCATGTCCTTTCACATCATGAATTTCCTTAAAAAATCTATTTCAAATTAGTCCATGTAACCACCTTTTTTATTGATTTTTTCTCAATGGAAATGCACAACATCACTGGACAAGGCCTAGGTGAGTTAAATGACCCCTACATTAAATAGAAAAAGACAAACTAGTGTGGCATTCAGTCACTAGAAAGTACACATAACTACACTGAAACATACAGTAAAGCAGTACTTTAAAATCCTGCTCCTGGAGTCCCTCTGCCCTGAACAATTCCCTGTTTCAATATATCTATTCCACCTAAACAACTGATTATCAAGTATTTTGTGAGCTGAATATGAATGAACAGCCTACTGTTGTGGGGTAGAAGCTGATGATAGTTTTGCAGTGTGTTCATGAACATTATGCTTTAAAATTAAATTGGTAAAGCCCTACCAGACTACTTTTATATCTTACCATGGTTTGTACTTTATTTGTTGCTCCCTGATGCAGGCAGGCTTGAGGACAGGTGGAGGCTCTTGATGGTGCAGGCTAACTTAAGGACAGGTGGAGGTTGTCAACACAGCCCACAGCTGTTATAAAATATGACTTAATTATTCATTTGATGATTAAAACACAAGTGTACCAATTGTCAACTGAATCTAAATGGTCATGGTCAATGATCAGGGTCAAGGTCAAGCCCAGTTGAGGTACTAAAAGTTTTCATGAGTGGCTTTAAGAGAACTGAAGTCATGTGCCACATTATTGTTATTGTTATTTCATAATAGAAATGATAATAATTCAGACTTTCATATCTACACAATGCACATACAAGTGAACTCTACATCTCTGTACCTACCTTTGGATGGTTTCACATGTGCCTGGACAAAGACATCATGCAAGCCAGGGGAATCAGTCTGACATGCCATGTTTCTGTAGTTTTTTGCTTAAAAAAGAAAACGTTATTATACTATTATTGTTTTTTTTTCTTTTTATAATGAAATAAAATTGGGATAGGCATGAGTAAACGTCACATAAGCACCAAGCTGACTCACAAAAAAACACTGGAAATTTGCAAATTTGGCAAAATCAAAAAATCCTAACACTTCTCACATAAATATTTGAGTTACAACTGAATCCATTACGCTGCAGTGTTGATAAGCATCGTATTGTCAGACAGACCTGCACCAACAAGCACAATGCAGTAAAGAACCGACATGTGTGAATGATGCCGTCTAATAGTTTATTTCCGCCTGATAAAAACTGACAAAGGTTTTGAGTTGGCTCAGGTTTGTCCTGTGTTTTGCAGCGTATGCTATGGTAGCCACCCACCTAGCAAGATAGATCTGGGCCGATTCTGGCTGAGTGTCGGCACTGTCAGTTTCGTTCCGGCTCGGCACACATACTATATACTGGACTCGGGCTAAGTCTGGGCTCTGTCGACTGAGTGTATTCCGGCTCATTAATGGCACACCAGATCTGAACTGAGTCACAATCCACAAAGCAGTCCAGTTTGAGGACCAATCAGATTCCTTCATTTTTCTGCTAGTCATTCTCAAAAGACTGCATTGTAATGCTTAAAAATGCACCTTAATGCACCTAAAGCAGGCTCAATGTAGTAAGCCTGCTACCACACAGTTTGATTTCCTGTGAAGTTTGATAATGTGGATTGGGTAAAAGCACAGTCATAATAATAATAATAATAATAATAATAATAATAATAATAATAATAATTCATTTTACACATTTTTTAATACTTATGTAACACTAACTTGAACATTCTTGTCCGAGTTGCAGCTGCTAACATTTAAGTAAATAGATGGGTGGTCAGCTGCTGTGAATATATGTTGAAGATTGGTCTTATAACAATTCAATTTAAGCTTAGTTAATTTTGAGACTGGTCTCATAATTTAGCCCAGATATTTCAAAAGTTGATATAAGCAGATAACCAGCTAGCTAGCTAACTTAGCTGAATTAGTTAGCTAGCTACCTTAGCTAGCTTGCTAGGTTAAACTAGCTTTCATTCGGGTTGTTCTCTCTGTTTCAGTGAGCTTGCTCAGCAGCCATAGTCTATATGGACATGCTTGCTAAAAAGATATTTTAGGGTGACTTATTCTCCTTCTGTCAGTGATAACTTAGAGCTTGCCATTTTTTTGGTAGCTTTCTTTTTGCTAGCTTTAGAAATGAAGGTCAAGTTAGCTTGGTTTGGCCGGGTTCGGTTTATTTTGGCGCCAATAAAACTGGCACCACAGAGGGTTTACAGAGAGGTAGACTGGTGTGGGGTGTTTACCATGACTGTCTACTATCTTGTCTACTTCAAATCTTCAAGGAAAGATAAAGAGGTTGTATAAAGATATGTGTGGTGTGGTTGTGAGTTTTCTCCATCAATGAACTAATTTCTGAGCATTTTGTCAGATCTGTGCTTTATAATAGAGTAACAGTATTTTGTTAAAAGGTAACACAAAAGGAACATGTGATGTTGCATTTTCCAGCCCTGATTCTGTGTAATCTCAGTACATTTACCTCATCTATTCCTGTGTAAGTACACTTGTCTATAGGTGGGCCTGCATGAAAAGTAATAGAACAACCACGAGAGATTATAATGTAGTAATTTAGTCACTGTTTCAGTGCAGTTACCCAGACTGTTTTGCAGAGCTGATGTTATTACATGATATGAGATGTAGTAAGTGGGAAAAAAGATGAAAAGAAGCATGTTTGCATTTTGCAGCTCCGATACCATTTAGTTTCACTGTAATTACAGCCTGTGACATCATGCTGCCCGTGACCACTTAAAGACATAACAACACATAAATACAACTTGTTACCATGATACTACCATAACATTACCCACTTATTACTGATCTGTAAAGTGCTACTGAGATTTCTCTGGATTCTCTGAATCTTTAAATGATATTATGTAATGTAGATGATGAAATCCTCAGGTTCTTTGCTGTTTTACACTGATAAATGTTATTCTTGAATTATTGCACTATTTGCCTGCACAGTCTTTCATAGAGTGGTGAACGCCTCATCATCTTCTGATAGACTCAGCCTCTCTGAGATGCTCTTTTTACACCCAATCACATTACTGACCTGTTGCCAATTAATCAATTTATTTGTAAAATGGTCCACCAGGTGTTGTTTTTAGCATTACACAACTTTACCAGTCTTTTGTTGCCCCCGTCCCAGCTTCTTTGAAATATGTTACTGGTATCAAATTCAAATTGGGCATATACTTTTCAGAAAACAAAAACATTCTCAGTTTCAACATTTGGTATCTTGTCTTTGTACTGTTTTCCATTAAATATAGGGTTTAAACGATTTGCACATTCAGTTTTTATTTACATTTTGCACAGCGTCCCAACTTTTTTGGAGACAGGGTTGTATTTGGTAATGCCCACTTTTGCTTTAATGACTGTGTGTACTCAAGCTGGCATGGACTCTAAATTTGTAGAAAAGCCTCGGTTGAGTTTCATTGGAAGGAACAAGATTCTAAAACTTTCTGTTTTTTACTTCCAGGTTTAAAAATGTGGTCTCAGATTTTTGGATTCTACTGTGTATATAAAAACAGTGTGTCATAGTTGTACAAAATCTCTTAAGATCCTCCATAGTCTTGTGTCCACTCTTTTGGACTCTTCTCTTTAGCTCACCTCAGAGGTTTTCAATGGGGTCATTGGACTGAAATGGACTTGGATGTATGTTCTGGATTCTGTAATATCCCCCATGATGATGAATATCTAGGGGAATTTGGCCTCTGTGTCACCTCATATTTGTACCTCAATAAAACAGGAAGCAGTGCACGGCTATTTTAGAGTTCCTGAAAACCTAAGTGGAAACATAAGTGAGAACATACTTAAGCTACATTTTATCATAAGAATTTCAAGGGATGCCAATAATTGACACACTTTTTTTGTTTGTTTGTTGTTTATTTGATAAAAATACATACTAAATCTACTTCAGTTAAAGGTGAGATTTTTCTAATATTTTTAGCACAACATTGAGCTAATTAATCAAAAACACATTATTTTACATTATCATTTTTTACTAATTTTACCAAGAATTTCAACAATGATGTAGCCTGTATTTACCAGTGTGCTTTAACTGTGATATTCTGTAATCTTATGAGATATGAAACTCTTGAATACCAGTTTGAAAAAGCTGAAGTGAATTTTGAAAAATATATACCCATTACATTTACCATTTTTTCATCCCTCCTTATCTATGGCATGGTTGATATGACAGAGCATGATTTAATCTATGTTATATTTTTAATTAATGTTATATTAAACATACTATTGTATCTAAACGTTTCTAAATCTACTTTGAATTTTTTTTTTTCCTTGTTTAATAGTTGGACTATTATCTAAGATAATAGAGATGTTGCTGATTTATTGATATAGTTAATTAAATCACTGTCACTCTTACTGATGAAGAATTTATTTCCCTTTATGGCTGTATTTTTTTCCCTTACCATCATTATGAATGATTGCTTAATTGTATCTAGTTATGAATGTATCAGGTATATTAGAGACTAAATATGAGGTGGTGAATGTTCTTAAGATGCTACAGCATGTTATAAATATTGTTGTGAATGTGTAGCTTAAAAGAACTGAAGTTATATATATATATATATATATATATATATATATATATATATATATCATATATATCATATATATATATATATATATGTATGACTCCATCATTACAGGATGGAGTCAGATCTGTATTCGCTGAACTATTATAAATGCTTTTAAATATCTCAACTGTTTCTGAGTCAATGTAACATTTTTAAAGTAACTTTCAGGTACTTTCTTCTTTACTTCTAAATTGATTTGAAAGAAAACACAAAAATGAACTGATACAAAAACATCAGAGATTTGGGACACATTTGTGTTTAAACCTTTAGTGATTACCAGATCCAGGATGTGACCAAGCATGTGGGTATAGCTGCCCACGTGCTGCTTCAAATCAAATGACTCTAGAAGTCAAATGAATTCTAATGCATTATTATCTGATGAATTATCAATATGTAAGTTAAAGTCCCCAGAAAGAAGGATCTTATCGTAGTTTGTGGACACAACTGATAATATTTCTGCAATTTTTGACAAAAATTTCAAAATTTACTATTTTGCTTTGGAGGTCTGTATATCACAAATATTAACACAGAAGTATCACTAAAAAGGTTGACTGCAACATACTCAAAAGACATAAATTCACCAACAGTGGTATTTTTGCAGTTAAATTATTACGTTTTCCCTTATTGATTTATTAATTACATGTGGTTTGATGACTCTAATGACTTTAATGGAGCAGGTTCTCTCTGCACAATTAGCAGAAGCTTTAGTATTAAGACAGCAGAGAGAGAGGGGAATGGTAGAAATGGAAGAGGCATTGTCTACATCATAAAAAGCACTTACCTGTCTGCTGTTTATACTGCTTACCTGTCTGTTGTTTACTACCGTTACGTCCAGTCAGGCCTTGTGCAGTACTTTCTCTGTATTCTCAGACAGGATGAAAGACCCATAGTACAATAATGCTGCTAGAAATAAAGAGGTTCCACAAGAGGCCATATTTTATAACTTCTGCTTGTTCCATTTCAATGGCAAGCGTGTCAATATGTCTGTGTGTCCTGCAATCACAGTGGGATGTTATAATCATCTAGTCCTGTGGACCTAGTGTAGAGGCCCCCAGATAGAATTTTTTGTTCCAAAAAACATTCTTAGAATATTACACACATTTTATTAATGTTTTCTACAGGAAGGTTTTTTTTTTGTTTTGTTTTGTTCCCAGGATGTTCTTCTGAGAACGTTCTCTAAAAGCATCACTATGCAACATAATATGTGGCCCTGACAAAATTCACAAAACATCCTCTGAACGTTGCAGTTAAAACGTTATGTCTTAGTTAATGTATAACCTTACAGGAAAATGATAAACATTCTTAAAATGTTCTTTGAACATCAGATAAGGTTTTTCTTAAACATTATAAGAACTTGAAGGTAACCTTAAACAAAGTTAAAGAGAATGTTACCTGCTAGCTGAGCAGTGTTTTCTTGGTAAGCCACGTTCTATTTAACCTGGATTAAACACGTAAAAATCTCCAAATTTGTTTAGGTGGTAAAGACCATTTACTGTCTATCACAGAACACTGCACTTACCTCATCAATAAACACTAGTGACCCAGTGCCATTGGAAGCCATGCATGCCCATGCCATCACACTGCCTTCACCATGTTTTACAGAGGATGTGCTGTGCTTTGGATCATGAGCCGTTCCAAGCCTTCTCCATACCTTGTTCTTCCCATCATTCTGATACAGGTTGATCTTGGTTTCATCTGTCCAAAGAATGCTGTTCCAGAACTGGGCTGGCTTCTTTAGATGTTTTTTGGCAAAGTCTAATCTGGCCTTTCTATTTTTGAGGCTGATTAATGGTTTGCACCTTGTGCTGAACCCTCTGTATTTGCTCTCATGAAGTCTTCTCTTTATGGTAGACGTAGATACTGATACACCTACTTCCTGGAGAGTGTTCTTCACTTGGGTGGATGTTGTGAAGGGGTTTTTCTTCACCATGGAAAGGATTCTGCGATTATCCACCGTGGACACCGTTGTCTTCCGTGGACGTCCAGGCCTTTTTGAGTTCCTGAGCTCACCAGTGTGCTCTTTTTTTCCCAGAATGTACCAAACTGCTGATTTGGCCACTCCTAACATTTCTGCTATCTCTCTGATGGATTTCTTCTTTTTTTTCAGCCTAATGATGGTCTGTTTCACTTCCATTGAGAGCTCCTTTGATCGTATGTTGTGGGTTCGCAGCAACAGCTTCCAAATGCAAATGCCACACCTGGAATCAACTCCAGACCTTTTACCTGCTTAATTGATGATGGATTAATGAGGGAATAGCCCATGCAGCCCATGAAATAGCTTTTGAGATAATTGTCCAATTACCTTTGGTCCCTTGAAAAAGAGGCAGGCTCATATTAAAGAGCTGTAATTCCTAAACCCTTCCTCCAATTAGGATGTGAATACCCTCCAATTAAAGCTGAGAGTCTGCACTTTAAGCCCATGTTGATTACACAACTGTATCTTGAGATCCATTAATTAAGAAATTAATGGAGTGCTGTCCAATAGAAATGAATTTCCCAAACAATAAAGCCATCGTAAGTTCAGTGAGAGCAGCTGTATTTCACTAATCCGGTAAAAATTCACGAACTAGTGCTCTATGTCGGATTTAGCATTTCTTACTACCTTGCTGTGCTAAACTCGCCGTCACACCGACTTTGTTTGGTGCAGACCTATTGAACTATTTCTTTAATTTGGTCCGTTTTGATATGTGAACACTCGTATTCAGGTCTGCACCAAACAGCTGAGCTGTGATCAGGTGACTCATCAATAATTACAATGATAATTAAAATCCACACCAAACGAAAGAATTCAACACCAGAGGCTGCTTTTGTCTGTGCACATTACTGTACTGTCCACATAATCTGTCAATTTAACATATTCTAGACTATCTTAAAGGTCCAGCAGTGTGAGCTGCTGAATAATAATGGTTTTGATTTTTTGTAACATGGATTTTCGAGCACATTTTTGGCCAAGCATCAGTGACCTGATTGCTTAAATTTAAATAATGAACAAGCAGATATTACATACAATGTATTATTATGTCTTAGTTTTATGATACACATAGACCTTAAGCAACTATATTTATACTGTATTCCTGCAAAATTTCTTAGCAATAAGCAGACACCAATAAATAGAACCAAATGAAAAAGATACATTATGACAAAAACTTTCATGAACAGGTTTAGAGACACATTTTAGCATTATTTGATTGAAAAGTACTTTTTGTTACTCAGGCAGTGGGAGCGTTGCATTGTGTCACTCAGCCAGCATGTAACAACAGGTTTTGCCCCACCATTTTTGGAGACATTGTGCTGGCAAAGTTGAGCAGAGTTTAACTTTTGCAAATCAGGAGTGATGAGGCAACTAGCCTGTAGGCACGGGGTGGTTCCAACATATTTTCCTAAAAAATAAGCTAGCTCGTTTACTTCTGGTTCACTATTTACAGTAGCAAATAGCTCAGTTATGGGTGACTGCAATTCCTTTCTGTAAATACATTTGAACACTTCTTGTTTTTGTTGTGTTCATAACCTACTAGATAATAAATCCGTTAGTAAACATGAGTTTTAGACCATTTAAAAAGCAGCACCGTCTTGGCTATACAGCAGAACTCTGCTGTGTACCACTTTGTGAGGCCTCTGCTAAGTATTTAGCTTTCATACATTTCCAGTGGGTCAGGACATGCTTACATAGTGTATTTTAAATATTTGTCAGGAAGAGTTCGCCGTTACCCACCATACAAGAGTGTGCAGCTGACATTTCCTTCAAGAGGATCTCATTGAACCACTGAGCACTAATTTTGCTCATATTCATGTGATTTATGCATTTAACATGTTTTTATTCTCTTCCAGTCACAATCCCTGCAACCCATACATATATTTATTTCGTAACGTTTTACTTTAAGGGTAAATGATCTGCCAGTAATTAAGGCATTTATGATGAAGGCTTTCTTCAGCATCTGGATGTATCAGGAATTCATGTGTTTTTTATGCATACAAAAAAGAATGTTAGTACACACTGGCATGCTGCTAGAAGCTCTGTTAGGTAATCATAAATTGCATGAATAGGATGAAACTATGTCATACTGGAATGTCACACTGTTACAACATAAATGTAAACTGTTGTTTTTATTTAGTTTATTTACTGAAAATAAAACTGTATATTATCTTAATATATGCCACCATTATTATGAAAAATCTATACTTCACAAAAATGAAAATGTGTTTGCCATTATACCTCTGTTATTCTTTTTAAAAAATGTTACATCTAAATTTTTAGTAATGGAAACAGCATTTTGGAATGAAACTCAACTGTTGAAATTACAGCTATTTTTCTTCGCCAGTAGGTGGCAGTAATTGTGATAATTGCTATATGCCAAGCAGCCATAGAGTCTTGAGTGAATATCTCTATTAAAACCATTAGAGCAGCGAATGAAAACCATTACAATAATAAAAAAATTCCAACATGAAAGCATTTTTCATGCTTTTGCATATGCATACTGGATTATATGTGAAATCTACATTGCAGATATAGAGAACAGAACGGATTTGCAGATGCTGTTATTTCTGAATTTATTGTAGAGTACCTTAAATGTTTGGTTTGGTGCTCACTTATTTGCAGTAAACCTTTTGGTTTTAAGAGTAGTAAGGAGTTTCTCATGAGCGCCACATGATTCTATTATGCGGCGTGAGGCATGTCTATTCTGTTTGGTTAAAAATTAGAAACGTTTACATGTTGATTTTAGGCTGTTTGGTTGATTTGTTATTCCTCCTTTGACAGGGACTCTTATTCTGAAGGGCTGTGTGTGCATGCTGGCAGTGCCTCACAGGGCCTATAGGACAGTGAGAGGGCACGCTAACAGTGCATAGCCAGGCGTGATATTCTCCCCTGTTCTTCCGTCCTGGACTCGATCTTTAACTTGTGTGAGTTCTTTGGAAAAACTGTACACTACAATATGAATATCTTTGTGACATTAATAAGCAGTTCTGTCCATTTTACAGATGTTGTGGAACAACAGAACCAGTATGTATTGGTTCCTCTGCGTTTTCAGTGTACTACACTGACATTCACGTGCACTGGTTCTGTGTTTTGTGGAAAAGTTATAAGATGATAAAATATTTTTTTATTCCTATTGTCAACGTCCTGTTTTTATACGAGGCATATTAGGGGTGTGAATCTCTAGGCACCTCACGATTCGATTCGATTACGATTCAGAGGGCCGCAATGCGTTTATCAAATGATTATCGATGCATCTTGATGCATCTTTTTTTTCTATGCAGGATTTCACTTTCTCTCACTGTGTGACAACTTGGAACTTTTAAAGCTAAGTATTTGTAATGATCCATAATGAATTTACTTCCAGTATCTTTTATTAATAGGGCAACCTGAAACAATCTGCCAGGTTAACTGGAGGGCTCTCATTCAGTGCTGTTTGGAGCACATGAGACACTGGCTGCCACTCATTTGTGATAAAATGTGCCACTACGGTGAAATAAGATCCTGTGGCAATGGATGTCCACGCATCATGTTACAGCTGTCCTACCTGTTTTTCCTCAGTGATTCTAGCTATAACTTCGGTTTTGGTGTTGTTGTAAAGAGTGGGGGTGCTGTGTCAGTAAAATATTTTCGAGACTGGACGCTGTATCTCGGCTCCAAAGTGGGCAACATAGCGCGAAAGCCCTGGTTCTCAATGACTGAGTATGGATGCAAATCCTGGGCAATAAAAGTTGTGATATAGTTTGTAGTTTGCTTCGTCCTTTCCAAGTTGGGTGGAAGCTCTGACATCGATGGTCCTCTGGTTGGCAGCAACTACAACCGGGCGGAAAATGGGTGGAAACATGTAATATGGTTTTCCCCCTCAACTCCATATAACGCTGTTGTCGGAAGAAAACCTCAGATCTCCAAAATAGTAACTTTACAGGAGAATGAAAAAAACATTACTTTTGATGTAAGTCAATGGAACTAAAGTTTTTTCCAAATCATTTTGGGTCATTTCTTTTGGTCCATTCATGTAATGAAAAACACCAAAAATGGAGATATGAGGTTTTCTTCCAACAAACAGCGATAAGCCAAAGTGCTTCAATACGCTAGCTCAAGGGTTCTATGACATGCGGCTCCACATCAGAATTAGATTTCTAGGTAAAAAGCAGTAAAATTAAGCTCTACTGATCGTTCAAACACAGTTTTAACAATGATTGATCTTAAATGCTGAAATTAATGTAATCTATAACTGCTAGTTCACCTAGCTAGTAGCTAAAAATAAGGCAAGTGTTATGATGTCAACACAGATCAGACACCTGCAGATAAAAGGACAAGGTTGAAGTTTACTTGAGGTTTTGATGAAGGTACAGAGGGCGTAATCATAACAGGCGAGGGTCAGAACTAGTGATGGGCAAATGATACCGAGGCTTCGGAGCTTGTGTCGAGAAATCCAAGAAGTCGTTTATGAAGCGCGTATTGAGGCTTGCTTCCTTAAGGGCGAGGGACGTCACTGATGACGTCTGAAGCCTCGCTGGTTCAGGCAGTGGTTCGAGTTTTGGCATGATTTATGAACATATATAAAGCGCAATGGATCCCCGCAAAATTTGCGTGTTAGTGTTGGAGTTTTGCCAATTTGCCTGTGACATAGAGGAACTTGTTTTCATGGAGCCTGGTAAGAGGAGAAGAATTTCCCCTGTATGGCAAGACTTTGAGCAGATCTCTCCCAATAAGGTATTACACATAATTTGCCTGAATATAATGAAATGTGTTACTACTATAATATTTACAAGTCGTTTCTTTCATTCAAAGGTGAAGTGTTTGTTGTGTGCCAAGCAACTGGGGTACAACAACAACACCTCATCTATGCTGAGGCATTATCGTGCCTGTCATGAAAATAGTGAGGGGAATGGAGTTGGACCAGCCAAGGTGGGTATGCTTTTCCATTTTTCATATTTGTTTATCAACCATGATAATAATGACATTGACAATACTAATACTATATTCATCATACACATCACAAAATAAAAACAAACAAAAACAACCATTGCACATGTGCACATGTTCATTTTATAGATCACAACACATGTCTGAAGTCTACACTACTTAGTGTAGTGAAATTCCCACAGGCACACACAGCTGAAAATTTGGCCTGTGTGAAATCCTCCCTCATGGAAGAATGGGGAATAAAATCAAAAGTCACATGTCTTGTTACTGATGGCGCATCTAATATGATTGCCTGTGGCAGGAACCTGAAGCTGTGCCATGCAGTTTGCATTGCTCACACCCTGAATCTAGTCGTTAAAAAGGCTCTTGAACTAACCCCAGTGCTGTCCACCATTCGTACAAAGGCAAGGAAGCTGGTGGGCTATTTTAGGAGCAGCACAACTGCCAAAGTCAGTAACATTTATTTTCATATTTGTTTACACATTGTTTTATATTGCTACATATGTAACATTTACTTTTTTATCTTTAAAGGAGAAGCTGGACCTTGTTCAAGAGCAGATGGGAAAACCAAAAAAGAAACTGATTCAGGAGGTTGAACAGCACATTTCAAATGCTGGAGCGAGTAGCAGAACTCAGGGAGCCTGTGGGGGCAGCTTTGGCTGGCTTACAAACTGACATTCCTGCGCTGACCTCTGATGACTACAATAATATTTGTGGGTGCCTGTCTATACTGTCTCCTTTTCACAAGGCTACTATGGAGCTGTCACAGGAGAAAAAGGTATCTGACTCCAAAGTGGTGCCATTATTGAAAATGATGCTCCAGGAAGAGTCAGCAAAGGCAACGGTCCCAGTAGCTAGGGAACTGGGAGAGCATCTCATCAGGCTCCTTAGGGAAAAGCTTGACAAAGTCCAAAGCATGAGCATTATGGCAACACTACTAGACCCAAGATACAAATCACTTGGCTTCTTTAGCCCTACAAAGGCAGATAAAGCAATAAAACGACTCACCTTTGAATGTGCCAATGTAATCTCACATTCATCTCCAGCTGCAGCTTCAACATCACAGGATGCCGTAGCTGAAAGACCTGGTCAGTATTTTTGCTTTGGTTTAAAGTCAATTTTGGAATTATGTCCTCATTTATATTATCAGTTTTTGCTTCTCAGGAAACAAACTGTGGTTTCATTTAGATACCATGGTCACTGAGTCCAGAAGAATTCACAGTGTCACAGCTGATGCCACAGTTGAAGTGCAGAGATACCTGGCAGAACAGAACATCGGCAGAACAGAGGATCCCCTTCAGTACTGGGAGAGGCAGAGGTGCATATATCCAAGCCTATACAAGCTTGCTGTGGGATACTTGTGCACCCCTGCCTCCTCAGTACCATGTGAAAGGGTTTTCTCCAAAGCCGGAGAGGTTATTTCCAAAAAGAGAAACCGACTGAGTCCAAGCACAGTGGAAAAAATATTGTTTCTTAATAAAAATGAATAAAGTTACCATCACCCCACAATCACTGTCTCATCTCTTGAAAGCACTGCAACAGTTTTAACATAAACATCTCATGTCCTATTGGATTTATTTATTGACTGAAATCATACTGGAAAGTTTTTTGACCTCTATTACCATAACCCACACATTAAGCAACTAGATGAATAAATGAATGAACCACAGAAAATCAAATTAAGGTGTTTTACTCTTGACAGTGATTATTCCTGACAATGCTGACAATGTTGCAAGACAGCCAAGAGACCATCACAAATAGTAGAAATGACAATAAAGGTTTTAACCAGCAGGGGGGTTTGTGTGCACATGAAGCTTCAAGAAATTAACCTTTTTTTGAACCAGCTGGACGGAATGCTTCAAGGCTTCATGAGGCTTCATCTGGCCATCACTAACAGAGATCATACACAAGATACACTCCAAGAAACGAACGCTCAGTAGATCGCAAAGTATGTCATATGACAAATAACACAGGTGCTTCACATCAGTATTCCGGAGATCTAGAGCGCTGATAGGAGCGCGGAGTCACGTGAGGAGTCAGGTGATCTCCCAGAGGTTCTTGGGAGATTGAGTTCGTCTCCGTGTTGTCACTTACGGGAAGCTCGGAAGTCATATGATCTCCCAGAAGATTCTGGGAGATTGAGTCCGAATCCACCTTAGAGCTCGGTGGATACGCGACAAATGCACTTTTCTGTTTGAAATACGATCTTAAATTAATTTGTATTCCAGTATCTTAAGGGTTAGCACCTGAACCTTTAACATGGCAAAAGCAATTGTTGTAGGTATTGATACACTGAAAATGCATTTATCATTTGATATCTTGTTTATTTGAAATAGATTTTGTGTGAGTGCTGCATTACTGCATGCGTACATGGTTAATGCAAAGTCAGGATTTAGTTCATGTATATTTATCCATACCTGTAACTTTTGTTAATACTACATACAATTGAAAAAAATATATAATAACAAATACAAATAAATGCATTTAAAATATATTTAACAAATACATTTTTAGCCATTTTCATACATTGCAAAAATATGTTTTTATGATATGATTTCTTTCTTTCATATGAGCAGAAAGTAGGTTTAGCTTGTAATCCAAATAAGCGAAGAGTTATTTCACATGTTGAGACTCTAACTGCATGTTCAAACTGATTTCATTCATTCATTCATTTGTTCATTCATTTTTCATTTTTGCTGCAGTTTTACTGTATAAGTCTATTTTTCATTTTATAACAGATTTTACAAGGGGATTCAATTTACACCTGTGAAAATGACATTTTTACTAAGTAAAAATTAACTTCTTGCGAGTAAAAGTGAATCTTTATGGAATTTTAATTTTTCCATGTGCAAATCAAATTCTTGATAAATAGGAAAAATAAGAAATAAAAGCAAAAATGACTTGGGATAGTAATTCAAATTTTTGCATGTCAATGTAAATTTTAATTGCAATTAAAAAAAAAAGTTTAACTTTAATATGTAAGTAAAATTATAACTGTAATTATAATGAATTTGAAAAGAGCTTGAATTATCATCATTATTGTCATCATCATTATTGTTGTTTTTGTTGTTGAATTATTTAATTGATAAATTAAATCTTACAAGCTAAAAAAAATTAAAGTTGAATTCAAGATATTATAATTTGATTTTAATATCTGTATTTTTTTGAGTAAAATATTTACTGATAAAGTTTTTTTTTTTTAAAGTTAAAAGCATCATCAAACAGTTTTATTTTTTATATTATTATTGTTTATATTATTTGCAGCACTTCTTCCCTTAAAATTTGTAGCTGTTTCTGATAATTTCTTTTTTTCTTTCTTTCCTTTGTTTTGTTTCTTTGGGCAGCCAACAGGGGCTTCTTTTAGTTCTTTTACATGTATGAGGTCATTTACATGTGGATGTTGATTGGCTCTTGGCCAGTACACAGGTGAAAATACCACAATCACATAGATACCACCAAGAAGTAACATTTTGCGTGGTGGTGCGTGTTACATCCAAGTTTTATTAATCTGGTCCAATGACTCTAATATTACAGATTTACTATTGTAGATCTGCTGAGATAATAATCTCTCACACACATAGTTTAACGAGGAATCAGTGTGAGACACCAGAGGATAGGAAGCCATCATACACAGCTTAATGCTATACTTTGTAAGTTTTGTAGACAGTTCTGGTGGAAGTGTACTTCAGACTCCTTCTCCAAATGGATGTCAGAAAAGAGTTGGTGAAATTCAGGGGAAGTTAGTTGCTGTAACAGCAACTGAAGAAACTGTGAAGTGTATCATACTTGTCAGCACTTTATGTGAAAAGCTTATGTAATGTGTCTACTCTCACTAGATGATGACCATAATGGTGTCCAAAGATTGTGTTAGGGTTTTGAGACATATGGCTTTTTGGTTAAAGATGCTACAGCATGCTGTGAGTATTCTCACATATGTGTACATATAATAGGATATACCAATATAAATAAAATATTAATGATAATAATGCTTGAATTAACTTTTTTAATTTAGTAAATTAATGGATTGGTTTCTGTGCAAGGTCATCACAGAGATGGGTGCGTAACTAGGGGTCAGAAAGCAACAGAAAGCGGCACTATTCATGACTTTAAGCAACAACAACAAGGAGTTGTTGTACAGTAAACTGCATGGGAGGGGATCACATCCCTTTGCTGTACACCGTAGAAGATTATGGATCCAGGCAGACTGTGCCCAAAGGCAGCAAAAGTCTGTGCAGTGCCCACTTCATATCCGAATGTCGTGTTTTTGGATAGAAGGATTGGCTATCGACACACTCAAACTGCAGTTTTAATACTGGTAGCATTTTCTGACACGCTGATTTAGGTGAGCCTTTTAAGGTGGAATGGGAAAATTGAAACAAAAAGCTGGTGAATGAGAAGCCGACTTCAGCTTTGTGTGATTTAAGCTACCAAACTCTCCTACAGTTTCTTGTAGAGCTCTGTCTATAAATATGTGCTACAGTAGGAAATTTCGCATAATTTGTCAGAACAATGGTAAATTTCTGTTTGCTAACACAAGCTATTTGGGTAAAGATTAAGTTAACACTTGTGTGTGGTTTATATCAATGATACCCAAACTAAATAATATTGGTTTTGTTCAGTAGGTTATAGCCTAACTAACTGGCCAACAAAATTGTCTGTCTACTTAACTTAGCGACACTAATGGCATCACCATGCTTCTGATATTGTCAAACAAGGAGGATGGACAAACTCAACAAACAACTAAACCAGGTAAATCGGGTGAAATTCACAGGACATGTCAGCAAGCTGTAAAGGTTTTTGTGATTTGTATAGCTCCTATTAGCTAAACATTTAGTGAACAGCAAACTTAAGTAAGTTTTTTTTTATTTCAATAAAGTCACTTATTGTTCTCAGATTTGCCATGATAATATTGCTTATGTTTGCAACTGAACTAAAGACATGAATCTTGATATGAACTCAACCATTTCTCATCCAACATGTTTTGATCATGTGAACTTTTTTTTTTTACTTTTGTAAGTTGTGATGTTATGAACTGAATATAGCTACCATAAGTTTTATCTGGACCAGAAGTATCTCACATCTTCATTTTGTCTAATGCTGCTTCTCCAATGGTATTTCTGGAATTATAGGAGAATCATCAGTATGTGTCCTAAGCCAGCATAGGTTGACATTTGAGCAATCAGATACAAAACAACATTTTTTTATTTATTTATATCCTAATCTGATTAACTCAAGGAAATGATGTTGTGGTAAAAATAGAAATCATGAGTGAAAATATGCAAATTATTAAATCATCTTTTCATCATCATACACTATTGCACTTTTGTTCTCCAGGATTAATAAACATTCATATGATGATTTGTTTTCATTTTTAAACCTTTTCTGCAGCCACAGTACATTTTAGAATGTAGTGCAAACAAAAATGCACCCACAACTATAAAAAAAATCCACTTTTAAACTAACCAGATTTGTCAACAAAACAGCAAATCTGGCAATCCTGCATGACAGGGAAAACTTGTATGTGAAACAAGAGCACAGATTTTCTGGTTGTTGTAGCAATCTTGCATGCTTAAAATATCTACAGTTAAGTGGAGTTTTTTTAGCAGCTGTTTTCAGACTGTTCTATGTGTCATTACCATGGCTTTTCAAACTTTTTTCTGAAGCTCCAGATGTGGTGAAAATTAGATTCTGTCTGGTGGAGCATGTTAAGCATAAAAAGAAAAATGATCATTTTTCTCTGCAAATTTGATACTTACAATGCTCTTTTACTAGAAAGGCTGAAGTGGGCTTTGTGAAAATGTCAAAGCAAACGTCTAATGTTACTTCAGTGCATCACAAGTAAGACATTAATGAACCATATGTCATGCCCATATTGGCAATAAGTTTCTGCATTCAGTGATTAGGTTTAGGTTTTTAAGTCTATTTTGTTCGTTTTTCTCTTCTTTGCACATCTCAGCTGTCTGATTTTGTCATGTCATCTTCTTTGGGCAAATTCGTCTGTGATGAGTGGATGCTTGCTTTATAGTAAAGGGTGCTGCAGTGTTGGATGTGTTCATGTGAATCCAGTATTCTAGTTGATTGCTATCGTTTTGTATTGCCATAGGATGATAATGTTAGAATAGATAGATCACACAGGGTGATGACTGTCCATGGCTGTTTGGAAAATGCTATAGCCTGATGTTATGACATTGTGGGACATTAGCCCATTTGGAAAGTTAGCATACCCACTTTTTCACAGGTCTGCACAAAAATTGATTTCTACTTGCACCACTGGTTCAGATCTAGATTATAGTTGTTTGTTTTGGTGATGTTTTACAGAGTAAATGGTACTGTACATGACTAGAGAAGCGTCATGTAACAGAGTGCAGCTATAGCACATATAAGCTCAAGTTCAAGTTCGTCTGAAGTTCAGGATATGTTTACATTTTAATATTCCAACTTACTGTACTCTTATGCAGTGTGTGAAATATCCAGTGGTTTTTTGCGGGTCTCATGTTGACTGGCTGCTAACTCACTCTTCATAGTGACACTGATGCTAGCTGGCAACAAAATGTTTCTTCTGGAAATGCTCTTTTCTAGTTTGGTAATGCTGTCTTCCATACATTTATACATCTTCTCTTTTGGCTTTGGTTTGAGAAATGAGTAACAATTCACTATTTCCACCAATCTCTTGAGGAATTAGGCAAATTTTTAGATTTACAGATATGCTATGGTATATTGTAAAAATTTTTCAATGGTATCCTGGGCATAGTTATGGTTGCTAGGCTATTAAGGACCAACCTGGTGAACCAATTTGATACAGCTCCACCCTAAGGCAGACACGTGCTGTATCACTAATTAGATAAGACTACCAAAGACAGAAGACCGTTTTATGGGTGAATCAGCTAAAATAATAAGCTTTCTCTGAATTTGTTTGAGCATCTATTTAACCTAACAGACAACAAGGCAACATAATAAGTTTCATCCCTCAGAATTTTCATTTTGACACATTCAGGGGGTCCAAAAGATTAATTAGGGAGTCCAGGACCCACCAGGATCCACTGTATTAACACCTTACTCTTATGGTTTTAATGGAATAAAATGTTTTTGAACATCAATTTTGATATATTGGATTTGTCACATTTAGCTAACAAAGTCTTCTCAAATCTGCTTTTTTTTCAAATGAAAAGGTACAAGTGAGGCTGAAAGCACCTTTGCCAGCTTTAATTTAAATTCAAATCAATTCAAATTCAATTTCAATTTAATTCAAATGTGTTAAAAGTTTCTGTTCTACTTTAAATGATGCAGCACTTGTAGGCACCAGAATGTAACTGCAGCACTATTTAAGGTGGAACAGAAAATTCAAAAAATAACTTGGCAATTAAGAAGCTAACTTCAGTTTCGTAGTTTATGCAGTAATGAAGAGATGATAAATGGCAGTGCTGGAAGTCACTGACTTGCGGTTTGTGGACCATCATTAAAAGCAATGGTTTTAAGTTTTAGGATGCTGTTTGCACCTAGACATATAGGGCCCATGACCACCTGTTGCCTTATGGCCCACAAGCAGGTTAAAGCACCCCTGGTCCTGCTTAGTTTATTATGTTGTGGTGGCTGTCTGTTATTTATGTGCTCTAGTCCATTTGCTTGTCTTATGAGCCTTTGCAGGGGAGCCTCTGTCTGTCTCTCAGTATGTGGCTGTGTTTAGCACTCGTCATTCACTACACAGTTGTATGTGTGATATGTGAACTAGTCAGTGGGCTTTGTTGAAATTGTTTATCTTTGTGTTTGTAAGTTATTGTTTCAGCTATTGCCTTTTAGCTCAAATTCTCTGGAATCTTCCTTCAGGCTCTCATAAAATGTTCAGCAACAATGTGGAAGCAGTCTTGTCATGACTATAAATTGATGATGAATGTAGAAGCTGCACATTAGAAAGATGAGGCGCTCCTGAGGACATTTCATAGTTTTATGTGGTCAACATTTGCTTTAGTTAATGAAACAAATGTTGTCTTCCTTTTTAAATTCTGTGTTTTTTAACTATCCAGTGTACATAAGCAATTACATTTCTTGCTCCCTTGACCTTCCTGAATCCTGAGCAATTCTCTTTCAGGCTCTAGTCTGCATTGAATGATCTTGATTATTTTTACTGGTGTGTAATATCAGAGAAAAACAATTTGCACACCCATTAAAATGTCCTCTTACACAGTTCCCAAAAATCTGATTTTTTAGTACACAGATAAATCACAATAATATATGGTTAATTTCAGATGTACAAGAATCCTTTCAAAATAAAAACAGGGTGTAATGGTGGAGATGTGGAGGCGGGAGGCAAATGCGAGTTATTTTTTATTGAAATTAGAGTCCATGATAAAAACAAAACCAAGCCACAAGCAAGAGACAAGATTACATCCACAATGCAAGACAAAGACTGAACAAACACAGGGGTATAAATACACTGAGGGAAAATAAACACTTGGGACTAATGAGGGGCAGAGCACAGACAGGTGGAACAGATAACAAGGAACAAAGTGCTGGACAGGAGATGGAACACGCAACTGGATAGGACCAGACAGGGCTAGTCCTGGAAAACCAAAGTGGAGAGAGAACAGGAGACTAGAGCAGAGAAACAGGATACTGGAGTGAAGTCTGGACAGAGGAACAGACAGTGGGCTGGACAAGACTGCATAGGAGGCTGGAAAGATGGCAGAACAGGAAACAGAGTTAACATAGACATGGGGACAGGAACAGACATGGTTACTGGAACAGGGATAGAAACAGACAGGAATGGGTACAATAAGACCAAACACAAACAGGAACATTGAGACAGGTACAGATATATACATGGTTACAGGGACAAAAACAAAACTATGGACTAGAGACTGGACTTGGGGGGGAAAACAGAATTAAGAAGTTCATGTAGGCAAAGGAACTGGGTGGCAGACTGAGCAGGGAACTGGAAAGGCAAGGAGAATGGTACTTGAGCAGGGAGCTGGAGAAACATTGCAGGAGCAGGACACTGGAAGGCTGGCACATGAACAGGATGCTGGGAGCCAGTCACTGGACACTGGAAGACTGGCACTGGAGCAGGACGATGAGAGGCTGCCACTGGATGCTGAAAGGTTGGCACCGAAGCAGGACAGGAAAGGAGAAAAGGAGTGGCTTGGGGTTCAGGAGCAGGAACTGGGGTGGCCTGGGGGGCAGGTGCAGGAATGGCCCAGGGAGTAGGAACTCAGGACATAGGGACTGGAGACCCTAAAGCCACGGGCAAGTCTGGAGATAAGGAGGCTATCGGCAGGTCGAAGAACTCTGCAACGACATCCTCGGCTGCAGGCAGGCGGGCCTGCTGCGACGTCCCTGGCTGCTGGCTGAGCTGAGAGCAAGGAAGCTTTTCTCTTTACCAGGGAACAACAACTGAAGCTGACGCAGCAGATGGTAACTCTCCTGAAGTCTGACCTCATTCTCCTTAAGAAGTTCATGCAAACTCGCTGCTTCCCTGTGTGGTCTTGCATTCTGAAACAGTAGAGACGGGATGCAAATGCAAGTTATTGAAATTACAGTCCATGATCACAACAAGCTTACATCCACAATGCAAGACAAAGACTGAACAAACACAGCGGTATAAATACACTGAGGGAAAATAAGAAACACCTGGGACTAATGAGGGGTGGAGCACAGACAGGTGGAACAGATAACAAGGAGCAGGACCAGGGAGGAGACACAGAACAAAAGCACATGGTACAAGAAAACAAAGGCACATGACTACAGAGGGGAAGAAAGACACTCAGAGGGACAAAGGGAAAATCCGTGACACAGGGAAGGAATGGAACAACTAGAGAAACAGCCTAGTCAAAATTCAGGAAATAGGATGGGAAATAGATGTCTATAAATTCTAAAAGCGATCTCACAGAACTTTATAATGCAAAATGGTTACAGATACACTGCCTGATGTTAACTGTCACTGATTCTTTCAAAATGGTCACTGGAAAGACTATTGAATTTTAATTTGTACTGTCCAGTTGGTACAGACGTATGTATGGATAGTAGAGAGTAACACTGAAGTAAAATAATGAGTAGTAGAATTAATTTTACCAGGAAGTAATCAGTAAATAAATTCCTTTACAGTTTGAGAGAAGTGAACAGTCATTTTTAACAGATTGAGTAAATATTCTAATACTGTTGTATCCCATTACCATGAGTTCACATATTATTCATTTCAAGAGTTTGGTTATTATCAAGTATCATGAATTCACTAATTATCATGCATTTCTTATTAACCACTACCCTAAATTCAGTTATCAACCATAATTTTTGGGTTATTTACCATATCCTGAATTAAGTTATTAGAATTTAGTTATTAACCATGATCATGCACCCATTATTACGATATTATTTGTGAACTACACCCTAAATTCAATAATTAATCATTATCCTGATTTCAATTATTAACCAGTGGGGCCAAATGGGACAGGAGGAGGGCTAGAGAGAGACAACAGGTGGGTCGGAGTGGGGAATATTTAAAATCAGAAGAAAACAATAGCTAAAGAAAATCATAATTGATATTTATTTTCATCATTACAAGAGCATTATAATGAAAACAGAGAAAATTATAAAAAGAAAATAAGTAAATAATCATGGATGCCAAGACATAAGTCTTTTGATTTAGGGTTTAGTAATGTTCAGCAATAGAAAGCAAGAAATTTGAAAGGATTATCTGTGATTTTTAAAATGAATCCCTAAATTATTCTATTTATTTTATCAATCAAATCAATCAATCAAATCTTTATTAATACAGCACCTTTCCTAACAATTGTAATTCAACATGCTCATACAGACAAAGGCCCGGAAAACAGAATAAAAGGAACAAGAACATAAAACAAAAGTAACCAGGTAAGGGTTAAAAAACAAAGCATAAACATTAAAAACAAATAATTAAGACAATAAAACCACGAAATGGTAAGAATAAAAAGAAGTACAATATAAGATCAAATAATATCCATCTCATAATATTAACATCAAAATAGTACAAAAATAAGTGCAAAGGATTACAAAGTAAGAGCCCTGTTAAAAAAGAAAGCCTTAAGTTTACATTTAAACATGCGCTGCCCTCAGGCTGGCTGTTCCAAAGGCGAAGGCCATATACGGTAAAAGCCACCTCTCTGTAGGTTTTTTGTCTGTGCCCTGGGAACTGCAGGTAGATTACTGCCAGAAGACCAGAGGGATCTGTGGGGTTCATAATATTGAATCATGCCTAATATATATTTGGGGGCTAGTATACGAATAGTTTTAAAAACTAATATAAGTTTTTTAACATCTATTTTGAACTTTAATGGGTAACCAGTGGAGGGACTTCAGGACAGGAGCAGTACGGGCTCTCTTTTTGCTCTTGGGGAGATTAAGTGTAGAAGATTCTGAATCAACTGCAACTTATTAATGGGTTTCTTAGGGACACGTGAAAGAATAGCATTACAGTAGTCCAGTAGTCTGACCCATTAGTTAAAAAAGCATGATTCAGGTTTCCCACATCTGAGTGAGGAATGGTTGAACCCTTGCAAATATTTCAACATGACAAAAGGCAGTTCTGGTGACATTTTATGGATTTCAAAATTTGAATTTTTAACAAAAGACCTAGAAATGTTTGTAAAAGATTTTAAGATGGGAGAGTTCTCCCTCTGTGCTCTGGACCCAATTACCAGGTTTTCTTTATACACTTTGAGTGTGTATCTAATATCTCCAATGGGCCTGTGTCGTCAGGTGATACTCAAATGTATAACTGTGTGTCATTTGCATAGCAATGAGTTTCGTATCAAATATCTTTGTAAGTATTAAACAAAACCATAATTGTAATATAAAATGATTTGGATTTCATTTTGCAAAGTGAATGAACGCAGCACTAAGTTAAATGTGTATAATAAAAAAAAAAACATTGAATGAGTGAAACAATTAATGCATAAACAACATAAATATTATAAAACTATCATTATATAAGTCTACAATGCTTTTCAAATCATGTTTCCATCCCCATTTCTCAATTTTTATTTTATTTCATTTGTCTTCGATCCAATTTACAAACCTATCTACAGCTCTGCCTGGTGCTGTTCTTTCTGACTCTACTTTTACACGACCTTCTTCAAATCCTTCGTTTCTGGCCTCTTTAACTTTTCTATCTAGTTCGGCACAGAATTTCTCCTCTGCCTGTTTTCTTGCCTTTAGCTCTGTTTCCTTCTGAAGATTCTCCATCTGTTTTGCATGGATGTCCTTAATGAAGGCGAGTTTTCTTTGCTCCTCCTCTTTTTGCTTTTTCTCTGCTTCTTCTTTCTCTTTTCTAAAAGTCTCCTGCTGCTCTTTCAGTTCTTTTCTGTGTTGTTCATCTTTTTCTTTTTGTCTTTTTTCTTCTTGCTCTTTTTCTACCTGCAGTTGTTGTTTCATCTGTTTTATCTTTTCATTAGCTTCATTCTCTATTCTTTTCTTCTCTTGCTCCTCTTTCTGTTTCCTCTGTTCCTCCTCTAGAGCTCTTCTCTCCATCTCCATTTTTCTCTCATGTTGGTACAGCTCTTGTTTCTTCTTTTGCTGAAGCTGCCACTCTTTTTCCTTAAACTCCATTATTTCTCTCCACTTTGTCTCCTGTTCTTCTCTCCTCTTCTCCTCCTCCTGCTTCCTCTTCTCCCACTCTCTCTGTTGAGTTAACTGCAGCTCTTGTAGCTCCTTCTTTTTACTTTCCTCTGAGTGTTTGATTTTCTCCTCTAACTCTCTTTTTCTCTCCTTCTCCTCTGCTGCCTTCTGTTCATTCTCCTGCTGTAATTTCTGTTGACGATCTCTTTCTTTCTCTATCATTTCCTCCTTTTCTTTCTCAAACTTCTCTTTTTCCTCTTGCTGTTTCTTTTTCCATTCTTCTTCTTTCTTTCTTCTTTCCTTCTCCTCCTGTTCTCTCCGTTTCTGATCTTCCTCTCTTTGTTTCTCCCACTTCCTTCTGTTCTCTTCTCTTTCTCTGTTTATCTCTGCCATCCACTCTTTCATCTTTTTGTCATCTTCTTCTCTTCTTTTGTTGTAATGCTCTCGTTCTAATTTTTCTCTTTCTGCAAACTCTTTCTTGATCTGCTCTCCTCTTTCTCTAAATTCATTTTCTCGTATTTTTCTTTCTCTCTCCTGTTTTCTTCGTGCCTCTTCCACACTCCTCTTCATATTCTCCATTTCAGCTTCATGTTTAGCTTTCAGTTCTTCTTTCTCTCTCTCTATCTCCTCCTCTTTCTCCTTCAGTATTCTCTCCTGTTCATCTTGTAGAGTTTTCTCTGTCTGCTGGAACATCTCGTTAGTGTAGCAGCTCCCTCCATTCACTGTCACCATGGAGGCGATCTTCTCCAGTAGATCAGTGACCTGACTGCGGTCTTCAGGATTTCTGTTATTAAACACATGGTGTCTGTTTCCACACTGATGAATGATGTTTTGTAAATTGCGATCAGAAGTTTTAATAAAATCCTCAATGCTTTTGTTCCTGAGATCATCTCCTCTGGTGAACAGCACTATGGTGTATCTTCTGGATTCTTCACCAAACAGTTCTTGGATCATCTTCACTGCTTCTTTCTCCTCTTGTGTGAAGCGTCCCAGTGTAAGAACCAGCAGAAAGGCATGTGGACCTGGAGCTGCCATGGTGACGCACTTAGCAATTTCCTTCCTGATCTCTTCATTAGGAATATTTACGTCAAACAGTCCTGGAGTGTCAATCACAGAGATCTTTTTCTGTCCAACTTCAGCTGATTCTTTTTGACACACACTGGTAACTGACTGAGAGGAAACTAACTCTCTGAAAACATCTTTCCCAAGAATAGTGTTTCCTGTAGCACTCTTTCCTGCTCCAGTCTTCCCCAGCAGTACAATCTTTAGAGCTCCTGTTTCTGAAGAGGAGTCTGAAAAAAAAGAATACCATATACAGTTGAGGTCAAATGTTTACATACACCTAGACCTTCAAAATTAAAAAAAACAAAAAACAAAAAAAAAAAAAACTCATTGCCTCGGATAAATTAAGTTACTTAACAGGGTCAAGCTTAAATAGATTTATATATGAGTTATAGTTACTTTCTAATCTTCAGTGATCCACACTTCTGCAGCAAGTAAGGTCAACTCAAACAGTCCAGTGGTTTTAAATGGTTACAGCAGAGCTGGCAGTACTCTACATGAACAAGCTCTGCTTGAAAAACAATTCAGTCACACTAAAAAATCTCCATTAAAGTTTGGTAAAATTAGGAACATAATCTAACAACCATTAGTTTGTCCTGCTCCTGAAAAAAGTTAAGCAAAAAAATGGGTAAGACTTGGTTAGTGATAATTAAAGGCTTTTGTAGGTGTCATGGCTGTCAGTTGTCATAAAGGTTGCTTTTGCTAACTTTCATGTCAAGTTTACATAAGACCTGTCTGGTGACTTTTTCTGACATAAGGTTGTGTCATGACAGTTGCTGTGGTTAAATGATACACTTTTTAGCTCAGTGTATGTCACAGTGACATAATACTGAGGATATAACAGAGTTTGCCAAGTCAGTCTGGTTGAACAATAGTCAGTACTTTCTGTAGCCCTTCAGTAAAGTGAATTTCATTTTATATTTTTATAAGACTTAAGCTATATCACATTTTCAGTCTTTAGTCACCGTGTTAATTATACCATGTGGTTATTATACCATGCTATATTATTTCACCCAAAAAAGCGACCTGATACTACCTAATGTCAGAAAAAAAACGTTTTATGTCTACTGGACATCAACGCTGACAAAGGCAGTCTCTATGACAACTGCTGCTTTCTGGCAAAAGCTTTTGTAAATTTTTGTGTAGGTTTATGTCAGTTGTCATGATGAGCTTATGTAGCTGTCCTATAGCCTTAAGAACATGACTGTGGAGAAGGGGGTGTGGCCGAGCGTAAGATGCAGGACGGAGAGCTTGCCGGGCTGAACCAGTGGGCTAAATAGCTGATAATATTCACCTGTGCCTTGTTTCTGCCAGTCTACGTATAGCCATATCTTTCCTCAGTAGGTGGCAGAGCCCAAAGAGAAAGAGACCTGTGAAGGTGTGAAAGCAGAGCTGAGAAGAGCTGCGCAAAAGAAAGCAGATAAAAGAAAAGAAAGGACTGAAAAGTCCCAGCAAAGAGCTGAGCTGAGCTAAAGAAAGAAAAGAAAGGAAAGGACTGAAAAGTCCCAGCAAATGTGTTGTCTTATTTTGTCTGCGGGCTGAAAAGCTGAGTTGTTTTTGTGTTGTGTAATAATAAACGTAGCTCTCCATCTCCACACCTGCTCCCGGAGTCCTTACTCCTCCCTCCCTTCAAAGTTGTTACAGTGGTGCCGAAACCTGTGAGGATTGGATGAACATTGCCATGGAGTCCTCACCGCTTGGAGAGATAGTTAAAGCACTCTCTTTCCTGCAGCAAACCCAACATCAGGCTATCCTGGACATCCAGCGGGAGGTCCTCCCTGCAACCACCCCTTTCTAACTCCCCTACCCCCCCTGCAGCTACTCATGGTCTACCTTCTCTCTCGGCACGGGGGGGAACAACTCACTTCCTCCTCTGAGAGCTGAGTGTTGTAGAGAGCTGGCATCTCCACCAGAGTGACCAGACGTCCACACACTTCTCCCTCCCTCCTCACACACACTGAGCTGGACTCTGGACTGTGCTGTCTCTGACCCAGTATGAGATCTGAAATGGACGACTGCACTGCTTCATCACTCCCACACAGCACCAAGTTCAGCCTCTGAGATGCTGAAAGAGAAACAAACTGGTGTATAGACTACAAGTTGAGAGTCAAACATACACATAAAGGTGTAAACTTGAATTAAATCAGGTTTATCTATTTAGTCAGTAGCAATGAATTTTAAACTTACTTTATAAAAAAATGATAGATTATACTTTCATAGAAAAATAATTTCAATGATATTCATTATTCTCTCTCTCTCTTTCTTTCTGTCTTTCTTTCTTTCTCTGTCTATTATACACACTAATGAGCCAAAACATTATGAATATGAACATTATACACAAAGTGAATAACATTGATTATCTCATAATAACATTGCATGTCAAGGTCTTGGGAGGATAAGACAGAAAAAGCTCCCCCGTTGTACAATGATAAAACCTGTACATTAAAACAAACAGTATGGAAACTAGAGTGGAAATGGAGATCAACCAAGCTGGAAGTGTTCCACTTTGCCTTGAGGGAAAGCCTTATAGAGTATAGAAATGCTCTCACTAAAGCTCGCTCAGCATATCTGGCCTCGCTGATCGAGAATAATCGATAAAAATATAATCCTAGAGTACTGTTTAGTGTGATTTCCAAATTTACAAAAAATCAGGCAGGTACTGAACCACAAATTCCGGCAACTCTCACCAGTGAAGTTTTTATGGACTTTTTAAATAAGAAAATCGAAAATATTAGACAACAAATTCAACCCACAGTATTAAATCCAACTTGGCTGTCATCTGATGTGGCTGATATAAAACATAACTTAGTTGCAGAAGAAAGGCTGGAAACTGTCTACCCACTCCCACAGCTAGAACTAGAGAAGATGATCTCCTCTGCAAATTGTACAACCTGCACACTTGATGCAATTCCCTCAAAATTACTGTTCATCAGTTATCATTAATCCTCTTTTAACTATAGTAAACTCGTCCCTTAGCCTGGGCCATGTACCCAGAGCTTTTAAACTAGGCCACATCACAGCACTGAGACAGCTCTAGTTAAGATAACAAATGATCTTCTTCTTGCCTCTGATCAAGGCTACGTATTCCTGTTGGTGCTACTTGACCTCAGCGCAGCTTTCGATAATAGACCACAATATTCTCATAAAAAGGTTAGAAAACATGATTGGAATCACAGTGACAGCCCTATCGTGGTTAAAATCTTACTTAATGGAATGTTATCAGGTCGTAAAGTTAAATGACTTATCTTCCAATTATTCAAAAGTAAGATTTGGAATTCTGCAAAGCTCTATTCTAGGACCATTATTATTTACACTATACATGTTACCATTTGGCACAGTTATAAGTAACCATGGCATTAACTTTAAATCTTGCTGACTTTCCAGTTATACCTGGTTCAGCAGCAAAAAATCTTGGCATCATAATTGATCCAGATTTATCATTCGATCAACACATAGGCAGCATCACTAGGACAGCTTTTTTACATCTTCATCAATATCGCCAGAATAAGAAATGCCTTATCGCTGCACGATGTAGAAACATTAGTACATGCCTTTATTACTTCAAGGCTAGACTATTGTAACGCACTACTGTCAGGATGCACCAGCAGGAATTTAAGTAAACTTCAACTAGTTCAAAATGCTGCAGCCAGGGTTCTCACTAAAACTAGAAAATTTGATCATATCAGTTCAGTTCTATCATCACTTCATTGGCTGCCTGTTAAATTCCGTATTGATTACAAAATTCTTTTATTGACGTATAAAGCCATACATGGGCTCGCTCCTGAGTACCTGCAGGACCTTATTTCCCATTACGAGCCACCATGATTACTCAGATCACAGAGTGCTGGCTTTTTAATAGTTCCCAGAATTCAGAAAGCTTCATCTGGGGGAAGAGCCTTTTCTTATAAAGCCCCCAAACTCTGGAATGATCTTCCAGAAAATGTTTGGGACTCAGACTCAGTCGCAATATTCAAATCTAGGCTGAAAACTCACTTGTTTAGTTTAGCTTTTGGTAGCTAATGTTCCCCCTTAGATAAAGGAGGCAGATCCAGGGGTCCATGGTCACAGGGAATTATAGTAAACTGAGACGCCAGTGCTGTCGTCCCGCCGCTCGCACGCGATCACTCAGGTTTGTGGAGCGGAGGGATGCCAAATTGTTTCAGGGTGCTCCCGTGTCTGTGTGTCCTTTTGGTTCTATCCTTTTAGTTAAGCTGTTATAGTCAGATCTGCCGGAGTCATTAGCCACACAAAACAAAACTAATTCCATCTCCCTACCTTTTTCTGAGTAAACGACTGCCCACCTGTCCTGCCGGACACTGATGGATGAATGTCTGTCAAGCTCTCCTGCTACCCGCTTCTCTCCTGCTACCCGCTTCAGACCAGTTGCCCACGCCCCAGCTACCACCACTTGCCCCAGCTACCGCCATTCGCCTTGGACTAGCTGCCCACCCTACATTCAAGTTTTCATGGACTCCTAAGTACTACTACTGCTACTACTACTACTACTATTAATATTAGTAGTATAATAATTTTGTAGGTAGTTTGACCAGAGGAGGATGGGTCCCCCCTTGTGAGCTTTGGTTCCTCCCAAGGTTTCTTCCTCAACTTTGAGGGAGTTTTTCCTTGCCACTGTCGCCCCTGGCTTGCTCACCTGGGGGTTTTACATTTCATGTTAAAACTTTGTCTTTACTAGAATTCTGTGAAGCTGCTTTGTGGCAACATCAGTTGTAAAAAGTGCTATACAAATAAATTTGATTTGATTTGATTTGATTTGTAGCTAGGGGTGGCCAGTGCCACCCTAGCATGAAGCATGGTCACCTTTCTGGCCACCCTAGTTATGGAAAGTGAGACATTCAGCGACCATCGATAAATCATCTGTTATGATTTTTGGTAAAAATCTGCCATCACGGTTTTCTTTTACATCATGTGAATGACTAGGTAGATGTGTGTTGTTTACAAGGGGAAGTGATGGCACCAGGATGCACTGTGGGAAGACAGTAAGCCGGTGGAGGGAGTGTGATTCTCTGGGCAATGTTATGCTAGGAAACCCGGGCATTCATGTGAACATCAATTTGACACATGCCACCTACCTATATACTTGTATAAGTTACACCCATTCATGGCAGTGGTGTTCTCTGATGGTAGTGGCTTTTTTAAAGCAGGATAATGCACACTGCCACACTGCTCACATTGTTTGGGAATGGTTTGAGGAGCATGACAATGAGTTTAAGGAGTTGCCCTGACCTTCAAATTCCCCAGACTTCTATTTGATTGGGCTTCTGTGGGTGTACTGGAGGAACCAGTCTAATACATGGTGGTTTCACCACATAACTTACAGGACTTAAAGGATCTGCTGCTAATGTCTTAGTGATAGATACCATGGGGCTGTTTTGGTGGCACGCGGAGGACCAACAGCATGTTAGGCAAGAAGTCAAAATGTTTTGGCTTGTCAGTGTTCAGTTGTTCAAATAGGTAATTTTATTATTATTTAAATTGTCTACAATAGCATATTGGTCTTGAAATTAAATAATGGATATGAGCTGAAAGTGCAGATTCACATCCAAATTAGGTGAACAGTGTACCATTTTCATAACCCCCCTTTTTTAGGGGCTCCAAAGTGATTTTGGAATCCACAGGCATTAAAAGATGCTGGATTTTTTCCCTGGTGATGTTCTATCAGGTCTTTACAGCAGATGTTTTCAGTAATGGCTTGTTCTTGGGGCATTTTACCTTCAGTTTTGCCTTCAGTTGGTGAAATGCATGCTCAGTTGGACTGAAGTCGAACGATTGGCTTGGCCATTGCAGAACATTCCACTTATTTCTATTTCTTTACTTTGGGTTGCTTTCACAGTATGTTTTGGATCATTGTCCTTCTGCCTGTGAAGCACCATTGAAATAATTTTGAAGCATTTGGTTGAATCTAATTTTGTTAGCAGTCACATCATCAATAAATACAACCAGCGAACCAGTTCCACTGGCAGCCATACATGTCCACGCCACAGGCACGGTGGCAGGATTAATTTGGAAAGGGGCAAAAGAAATGTCTGACAGGTTACAACTTCCTTTACCAAATGAACAGCTAGCAATATAGGCCTCTGTTTTTAATAGGTATTGACATACAATGTTGGGTTTTCATAAGCATTACTGTTACAATGAAAGTGAAGTCAACAGTATCTTAACTTATCAAATATGAAAGTTAAAATATCATCTCAACAGCAGCAGACAAACATCATCTACCTGACTTACTAAATAAATCACTGACAATTTTGCAGAGTTGGAAATGTAACATGTTACATTTACTTTCCTTACAGTACATTTTTTCCTGTAACGGTAATTTAGAGTACAATTAAATCTTAGTACTTTTTTTTTACTTGAGTTAAATTCTAGTAAAGTTCCAGTAAAGCTACTAAAAATTGTATTCATTTTTTAAAATTAAAATAACATTTAATTTTATTAACCCTTCATAAACAGTTAGCCTCATCTGATGTTTGACATTTGACACAAAGCCTTTTTTGAAAAGGCCAAATTGATCAATCCTCTGTAAAGTATTTAGGACAGCTGGTTTCACAGGCTCAGAAGTCAATTTTGACTGACCGTTGTGCCACAGTACAGCTCTTTCACCACCTGATACATTAGCACAGCTGTGATCTTTTCTGGGATTGTGCAGTTACTGATGACTTTGGATTGAGGATTATGCAAGAACTGCTCAACCACTACATGATCTAACTAAAACAGAAAATCAAAAGCCTGAGTTTCAGCTAAATGATGATCAGTTACGGGTTTTTCATATTCTTAAAGCTGCATTATGCAGTGCCCCAGCCCTAGGCCTAGTGATTATGGATCATGGTGATAAAGAGAGGTCTATGTATTGTTACTCTGCTAAAACGGACACGGTCACGCTTGGAATGTCACCTTGCCTGAGAGCAATCCAGGCAAACTATCTGTTTTAGCTGTTGCTCCTTTTGTTATGCATCAGGTTCTCACTGAAATGTCCACACTGGGTTTCCTCTTGACTCTTAAATGGCAGGACCGGTTCAGTGACCACACAAAGGTGGGGTAACTTGCTGGTTTTAACTGTCCCTAATATAGTGATCAAAAGGTCACCTATAAATGCTATTTGCAGTCATTTGGTGGAATTGGAATATTCAGCTGATCATAACTGTGAAATGCTGGTTTCTAGTTCTGTGCAAAGTATGTATGCTGAAATGCCTTTGTCAAATGCTGATTGCTCTTCCCTCATCCTTGATAACAAATGACGCACAGGGTGGGCTGTCGCAATGCAGTATGAAATAATGTGAAATAGTTACCGGTAGATTGCCGGATCTTTATTCTGCACAACAGGCAGAAATGTGCACTTACTCTTGGCTATTTTTTTGCTTAAGATTATAGAAGTTAATGTTGCGTCACAGCAAATTCCACGATTACGACTTGTGTTATGTCTTGCGTTATAAGAGGTGGTCACCCTATTGTCTCAGGACATCAGGTTAAGGTGCATAACTCTCAGCCATGGGGTCATAAAGGTGTATAAAATCAAGCACCTAGCTATGCAGCCTGCTTTTACAAATATTTGTGAAAGAATGGGTCATTCTAAAGAGCTCATTAAATTCGAGTGTGGTTGGACTCTGGACTCTGAAACATATTCTGTGGAGTGACAAATCACACTTCACTATCTGGCAGTCGGATGGATGAGTCTGGGTTTGGTGAATGCTAGGAGAACATTACCTGCCTGACTGCATTGTGCCAAGTGTAAAGTTTGGTGGAGGAGGGATAATGCTAATCTTCTGGATGAATGAGCAACATCTTTTTTACCTGTCTACCATGGCATATTGGAGCTGAAATTAAATAATGAACATGAGCTCACAGTGCAGAATTCCAGCTTTAATTACAGGGTATTTTCATACATAGTGTCCTACTTGTAGGGGCTCAATAACTCAATACAACTAAATCAAGTCATCCAAACTTCAGTTAACGGTCTTGCAGGTGTATAAACAAGGCCACAGGTGTGTTTTGTAACAATCTATCCCAAGGACCAAACAATTTTTTTCTTCATGCTGCTGAAATTTATATAAATGATGTAGTATGCAATTACAAAATTACACTTTTTCAGAAACTTAAACTTGGCAACATTTTTATACACCTTTCTTGAGATGAGTTTGTATGAACAACTGAACTGTTCTTGTTTGCATTTGCCAATTAAATGCTGAATGTGAAAAACACAATGTGACTGTTTAATTTAAATGGTTATTATTATTGTCATCAGCAACAATAACAAGAACAATAATAATAATAATAATAATAATAATAATAATAATAATAATAATAATATTATCCACAAACAGCAATTCAGAGGTCCAAGCATGTTTCGCAAGTATGCCTGATGTAACTTTCAAATATCATAATACGTTTGAGTACCAGTTACTTAAAGCTACAGTTAAATGATGTCATTTTAAGTATGTACATATTATGACAAACTTTGAACCAAAATATGTTGTATCTTTGGACTATGTATTAGAAATGATTGTTTTATAATTTGGTGAATTTGCAAATAGTTTCAACAGGTGGAATTACTGTCTTAGGTCCCCCATTAACAAATGTCCACTGAACTTTGCAGTCTATTTAAACATAAACAAGCTTTGAGCAGGTCTACCAAGTTTGGTGTTAATCAAACAATGTATTCTTGTCATTGCACTACTGTGTTGAAATTGTGTATAAATCAAAATATTTAATTGGCAATTTAGTGAAACAGCAAAGTTTGTTTAGACTAAAGACTTGATTGTTGTAACATCATATGCACTTTTTTAATTTAAACCGAGTGACAGACATGTTAAGCTTGCTTAATTTAAATATGATTCCATATTGTAGTGCCTTTTGGAGTTGGATTTAGACCAACTCCACAAGGCATTACGGTTTCAAACAGTGCATGCTATCCAGGAAGACTTTTACAGGTATGCTTCTTTATGTACACTATACTGCCAAAAGTATTCACTCACCAGATCATTGAATTCAGGTGTTCCAATCACTTCCATGGCCACAGGTGTATAAAATCAAGCACCTAGGCATGCAGACTGCTTCTACAAACATTTGTGAAAGAATGGGTCGCTCTCAGGAGCTCTGTGAATTCCAGTGTGGTACCATGATAGGATGTCACCTGTGCAACAAGTCCAGTGGTGAAATTTCCTCGCTACTAAATATTCCACAGTCAACTGTCAGTGGTATTATAACAAAGTGGAAGCGATTGGGAACGACAGCAACTCAGCCATGAAGTGGTAGGCCACGTAAAATAACAGAGCGGGGTCAGCGGATGCTGAGGCACATAGTGCGCAGAGGTCACCAACTTTCTGCAGAGTCAATCGCTACAGACCTCCAAACTTCATGTGACCTTCAGATTAGCTCAATAACAGTGTAGAGAGCTTCATGGAATGAGTTTCCATGGCCGAGCAGCTGCATCCAAGCCTTACATCACCAAGCGCAATGCAAAGCATCGAATGCAGTGGTGTAAAGCGCCGCCACTGGACTCTAGAGCAGTGGAGACGTGTTCTCTGGAGTGACGAATCACGCTTCTCCGTCTGGCAATCCGATGGACGAGTCTGGGTTTGGCGGTTGCCAGGAGAACGATACTTGTCTGACAGCAATGTGCCAAGTGTAAAGTTTGGTGGAGGGGGATTATGGCGTGGGGTTGTTTTTCAGGAGTTGGGCTCGGCCCCTTAGTTCCAGTGAAAGGAACTCTTAATGCTTCAGCAGACCGAGAGATTCTGCACAATTTCATGCTCCCAACTTTGTGTGAACAGTTTGGGGATGGCCCTTTCCTGTTCCATCATGACTGCGCACCAGTGCACAAAGCAAGGTCCGTAAAGACATGGATGAGTGAGTTTGGTGTGGAAGAACTTGACTGGCCTGCACAGAGTCCTGACCTCAACCCGATAGAACACCTTTGGAATGAATTAGAGCGGAGACTGCGAGCCAGGCCTTCTCGTCCAACATAAGTGTCTGACCTCATAAATACGCTTCTGAAAGAATGGTGAAGAATTCCCATAAACACACTCCTAACCCTTGTGGAAAGCCTTCCCAGAAGAGTGGAAGCTGTTATAGCTGCAAAGGGTGGGCCGACATCATATTAAACCCTATGGATTAAGAATGGGATGTCACTCAATTTCATATGCGTGTGAAGGCAGACGAGAGAATACTTTTGGCAATATAGTGTATGTCCAAATTTGGGCACAGGCTCCAAATTTTGTTTCAAGACTAGCTTTGAGATGATCAGATACAAAACATGGGTCTAGTTCATAATTTGTGTTTTTTCAAAAAATGAGCATCTGTAGGAAAATGGTAAAAAATAATAAATTACTTCTGTTGACAAAGTTGTCAGGCTCATAGACACTCATCATTTGAGCCTAACCGCATGTGTATAAGACATTTATTTGTTGTAGTGTTTTGAAAAATGAGCAGTGTCCCCCAGTGGCCGATATCTATCATTTTAGGTAGAGTCCATATCTGAAGATACATATGTTTCATGTTGGTTGACTAATTCTAAGGCTTTCAAATACCTACTGAAAACTGCTTGGGCAATGGCAATTTTTTCCCGAATATGAAACTGTGAAGAAAAAAAATGGTCAAACTATTTCTGAGTAAGAGCTGTATGTGTGTGACTCATGTAATGTAAGCTCCACCCTGTTTTTAGGTGCTGCCCAGACACTTGGCAGTGCTGAAATTTCAATATTTCTGATAATTATTAAAGATCAATCTCTCAGGATTCTTTTGACATCAGTTTGTGCAGATTGTGTGAAAACCCACGGACTTGTAGAGCTTAAGACTTGTGGTTAGAGAATAAAAGAATTTTGTGTTTACACTCTTGGAAAAAAGGTATGAATCTGACACTGGAGTAGTACCCATTTGAGGTGGTATCCTCAGGGGTACATCTCAGTACCAGCAATCCATTGATAATAATCCATAATCCATTGTACCCTAGCCCATCTTACTGGCTGTCTAAATACCAATTTACTGAAACAAACAAACAAACAAACAAACAAAAAACCCACTTTCTGTTTTTATTTACAGTTTTCATTCTGTGAACCTTGATGACAAATTGACACAAGATTCTGATTTCTTTTTTGTGCTATAAAAACAAAATTGATTGCTGTTCCAGTTTATCATCATTATCCTGGACATACTAAACTGCTGCCTGGCCAGGGTGGACTTTGTTGGCAGTACATAATGTACTAAATTATTTGGATTCCTGATTTTACCAGGTAAACTAGTAATTATTACAGCAGTACGTTGATGCAGATCTTTTCTATTTTATATATACACTACATAGAAAAATAAATTCTTGATACTGTGTTGTTTTATTGTACGTGCATACTTACATAATTTATATAGATTTCAATAGAATTTCCAGAAAAAGATTTTTTGGTGTTTTTGGAAAACGGTGCTTCATTTCAAGAAATGTGTCTTAGCAAAATGGTGATCTCCGAAATGGTATCTTTATGAGAGAAGGAAAAAACCTCTCTGAATGGAGGTTAATAGAACAAGATTTTTTTCCAATCACTTATGGAGAAGTTCTTCTAAAATTTCTTGATGAATTCCATTCATAATAAAATTTTAACATAATTTGTAAATACCTGCTGAAAAACAATAGAAACTGAGATACAAGATTTTGTCCCAACAGTGACAATCCCGCCAGTGACAGTTTCTTTTATATAAATACAAATCAGTGCTAATTGATATTAATTTAGACTGAATATTACTCACCATCAGAGCTTTTACCAACTCGAGTAAACATCTGGAACCAACTTGCTCCTGCTATCGAAAGGATATTAATATAAGAGACAAAATCTACTATAAGCATAGCATTCTGAGAATCATAAACAGTAATTGTTAAAGAAGTAAAAGCCTAATATCTTGACTTTGTTAATGTTTTCAAAGCCAAAAAGAAGTCAATACAAAATAAGTGCTCTGCAGTACTCTAATAACTGTCTATTTTAGGTTTAAAAACTAAACTCACGTTTTTCCTGAGATTTTTTTCCTTGGAGTTGTTCTTTTACAGCTTGGGTCTCATATTCCTTCCACTTTATGTGACCCCCTGCATTCTCTTTAACCATGTCCTCCATCATCTTCCCAAGAGCAGAGTGACTGCATTCACTGCTAAACTCAAAACATCTGTTGCTGTATTCAGTGATGATCTTCTGTATGATGTTCTCCTGAACTCGATCTATTTCAGAGCCTGACTGCAGCATTTGTGTTATCAGTGTCAAGGTGTATTTTTGGACCTTACCGGAAAAAAAAACTGTGAATGTAATCCAGTCTGTGTCTGTCTGTCTCAGTGAAGTCATCTGGCTGTATAACCAGCATTATAACATGAGGTCCAGGAGCACACAGAGACATGCACTCTTTTAATCTTTTATCTACTTGTGTCACTCTGAGATGAGGATCAAACAGGTGAGGAGTGTTGATGAGGGTGATGTATCTTCCCTCCACGTTTCCTTCTAGATCTCTCACTGTACTGCTCTACTGAAGGAGGAGGAGCTTCAGTATCAAACACATCTCTGTTCAGGATGAAGTTTCCCACTCTGCTGATCTCTGAGCTGTTCTTCCCCAGCAGAACAATCCTCAGCTCAGACACTAGATAATGATGGAGAAAATATAAACTTTGAAAATATATCCTGACTGCACATTCTCAGTATTCAGACTCCTTGACTTGCTGCACACATGATTGTGTTGTGGATTCGATTTGATCAAAAGTTAATTTAGAATCAAAAACTGAAATCTTCTATGCACCAAGGTATTTTAGAACCTTTATTCAATATATTTTAGAAGCCCCTTTGGCAGCAATTACAGCTGAATTCTTCTTGGATATATCTCTATAAGTTTAGCACGCCTGGATTTGGGTAGTTTATCCCATTCTTCATGGCAGATCCTGTCAAGGTCTGTCAGATCACTTTTTGTCTCAACAGACCAGAGAATCTTTTTCCCTATGTAGTCCTTTACATACATTGTATTTGTAAATACATTGTAATACATTGTAAAATGTATTTGTTAAATATATTTTTTAAATGCATTTTTTGTTATTTTGTTATTATATTTTTCAGTTGTATGTAGCTTTAACACAGGTTACAGATATAACTAAATATACATTAACTGAATGAACTGTTCTGACAAAATGTATTTCAAATAAACAAGATATCAACACTTGCTTTTTGCCAATTCATTTCAAACAGTATCCCAAACAGTAAAGTGAATTACACATGTATTTTGGCTATTTTCTTACATTTTCAAATGTATTTGATAAATACATTTACATACATTTATTTTTGTATGGTACATTTGTATGTGTAATATTTCCCCATACATCTTAAAATAAATATATTTTAAATATATATTTGGTTAAAATGACAATATATTCTGAAATGCATTTTAACATTCGGAATGGATTTTGAATTGCAATGTATTTGAAATGTATTTCAAATATATAAAAATACAGGACCATATATTTTTTCCCACTGCCCATGCAATACAGCCGAGGCCAAATGTATACCTAGGATAAGACATTCATACTCAGAACAAGTTTTTCCTTGTTGTAGTTGTTATTAATTTTTAAGCAGTGTTAATGCTGAAACACCAACTGTTTTGGCAGATTCCAGAAATTGATATAACGACCTTTACGGTTAGAAGTTATCTGGGAGTGCATTAGTGCAAAAGCTTCAACTGAATCCCAAGGCAAAAACAAAGGAACTGGTGAAGGAGTTCGAGGCATCCAGGCATAAAAAGGCAATCTACAGTTTGTAGGTGATCACTGGGACAAGGATGCAGCCTTATGAAGGAGTTATCTGGTCAGATGAAACAATAATTAAACAATCATTGTTAAGTACCTAAAAAAAAGGCTTTAATCCAAAGAACACCATCCCAACTGTGAAGCATGGGGGTGGCAGCATCATGTTTTTAGCAATGGCCTAAAAAAGTATTGTGAGAAGTTTGTGGAAGGCTACACCAAGCATTTGATTTAAGTTAAGCAATTTAAAGGCAATGCTGCCAAATACTAACAAATTGAAGGTCTGATATAGAAAATTAAATATGAAGTAAGTCTGAACAGGGAAATACATGGAAAACACAACTCAGCCCTAAAATAAAAGACAGGTGAAAGATCCATTGGAGCCATAATAGGAGATGATTTTTAAAATGTTTAATGATAATTAATATGACACATGCCCAGATTTCTGCTAGTCTGGCTGAAATGGGTGACAAGAAATGCTCAACCATGAGTGACCACAGGTCTTACAAAGACCACAGTTTAAGAGGACAATAAATGATAACCTCCTGAAAATGGCAGTGACCAGATCAATAAATGAGGGCAGTTTATTCAGTCCTCAATAATCTCATTGTGTTTCACAGTGTTGCAACAACTAAAAGCCATCAATCAGACTATTAAAACAACAACAACAACAATAATAACAATAGTTATTATTATGATTATTATTATTATTATTATTATTATACAGCTGCCATAGGGTTACGTCATTGCTGTAATCACAGGGACAAAACACATGCACAGTTTGAAGATTCTTAAACGTTTTCATGCCAGGACCCACCTCATATTTTTAGATCTGAAATAAGAACGGCTGCTACACACTAGTGAGATTGTGGAATATAAAAACAAAATAAACACTTACTTGTGCTGTATTTAGATGCAGCTATTTAGTATGAACATGTTATTACTTCAGTAACATTTATTTGGATGTTATATTTCTAATTTATATGTGTTCTGAGTTATTTTTTCTTGCGTCGTTCCGTGTTCAAATCCTCGTATCTCCCCCTGCTGGTGGCTTTTGTCTGTGTCGATGAAACGAGCTTA